>NW_027660306.1:0-124654 GCF_963210335.1 Falco punctatus | reverse complement strand
GAACGAACCCCCGGGAGATGCCACCACCCAACCCAACGTCAAGAACGAACCCCTGGGAGATGCCACCACCCAACTCAATGTCAAGAACGAACCCCCGGGAGATGCCACCACCCAACCCAACGTGAAAAACGAACCCCCGGAGATGCCACCACCCAACTCAACATGGAACAACCCCCCGGGAGATGCCACCACCCAACTCAAAGTGAAGAACGAACCCCCGGGAGATGCCACCACCCAACTCAACATGGAACAACCCTCCGGGAGATGCCACCACCCAACCCAACGTCAAGAACGAACCCCCGGGAGATGCCACCACCCACCCCCAACGCCCCGGGCACTCACTGAGGCACTTGTGTCCGGTGACCTCGCGCACGGTGCTGGAGCCGGGGTGGGTGACCCTGCAGGTGTAGGCCTTCTCCTGCCAGTCCTCCAGGGAGACGTTGAGGTGGGAGGCGGCGCGGTAGGTGGCGCCGGTGGCCTCGGGCTCGGCGGTGGGGGGGAGGGGCGGGGAGGTCACGGGGTGGTGGTCCTCCAGCCACTCCACCGCCAGCGGCGCCGGGGAGAAGCCGCTGACCAGGCAGACGAGCGCGACGGTGGCGGCGTCGCAGGCGTGGAGGAGGGTGACGGTGGGGGGATGGGCGGGGACTGGGGGGGGGGGGGAGGGGGGGGGGGAGGGGTCAGGGGTGGCGCTGGGGGAGGGGTCCCAGTTCCACACCAGGCCCGTCCCAGTCCCAGTTCCATCCCAGTTCTATCCCAGTCCCATCCCAGTCCCGTCCCAGTCCCATCCCAGTCCTAGTCCCACTGAAATCCCAGTCCCATCCCAGTTCCATCCCAGTCCCACCCCAGTCCCATCCCAGTGCAGTCCCAGTTCCAGTGAGATTCCCAGTTCTCCCGCAATCCCAGTCCCATCCCAGTCCCATCCCAGTCCCACCCCAGTCCCATCCCAGTCCCAGTCCCAGTCCCACTGCCATCCCAGTCCCAGTCCCATCCCAGTCCCATCCCAGTCCCAGTCCCATCCCAATCCCAGTCCCACCCCAGTCCCATCCCAGTCCCACCCCAGTCCCATCCCAGTCCCGTCCCAGTCCCACCCCAGTCCCATCCCAGTCCCACCCCAGTCCCATCCCATCCCCATCCCAGTCCCATCCCAATCCCAGTCCCATCCCAGTCCTATGCCAGTCCCATCCCAGTCCCATCCAGTCCCAGTCCCAGTCCCACCCCACCCCCATCCCAGTCCCACCCCAGTACCATCCCAGTCCCACCCCAGTCCCAGTCCCATTACAATACCAGTCCCAGTCCCACCCCACCCCCATCCCAGTCCCACCCCAGTACCATCCCAGTCCCACCCCAGTCCCAGTCCCATTACAATACCAGTCCCAGTCCCATCCCAGTCCCACCCCAGTCCCACCCCAGTCCCATCCCAATCCCAGTCCCACCCCAGTCCCACCCCAATCCCAATCCCAGTCCCACCCCAGTCCCAGTCCCATCCCAGTCCCACCCCAGTCCCATCCCAATCCCAGTCCCACCCCAGTCCCAGTCCCATCCCAGTCCCATCCCAGTCCCACCCCAGTCCCAGTCCCATTACAATACCAGTCCCAGTCCCATCCCAGTCCCACCCCAGTACCATCCCAGTCCCACCCCAGTCCCACCCCAGTCCCAGTCCCATTACAATACCAGTCCCAGTTCCGTCCCAATCCCACCCCAGTCCCGACCCCCCGCCCCTCCCCCCCCCCCGCCCCTCCCCCCTCCCCCCCCCCGTACCTGCCACGGGGACGGTGCGCTGCGTGCCGGAGGGCGCGTGGGTGACGCGGCAGCGCAGGCCGGGGGGCAGCGTGGGCGGGGCCAGGACCGTCCCCAGCGCGTAGAGGCCGCCGGGGCGCCGGGCGGGGGGGAAGGTGCGTGGGGGAGGGGAGCCGGGGGGCAGGTCCCCCTCCCACCCCACCTCCACCGGCGGCGGGAAGAAGTCGGCCACCAGGCAGGCCACGGCGGTGGGGGAGGGGGAGGAGTCGCGCGCCGGGCAGGAGGCCAGCGGGAAGAGCGCCGGGGCGGTCACGCGGGCTGCGGGGGGAGGGGGAACGGTAGGGGGAGACCACGGGGGGACCTCGAGGAGCCCGAGGGCACCTCAAGGAGACCCCAAGGGCACCTCAAGGAGACCCCAAGGGCACCCAAGGGACCCAAGGAGACCCCGAGGAA
This sequence comes from Falco punctatus, assembly GCF_963210335.1. Classification (NCBI taxonomy): domain Eukaryota; kingdom Metazoa; phylum Chordata; class Aves; order Falconiformes; family Falconidae; genus Falco; species Falco punctatus. Next base: position 122,464 of record NW_027660306.1, on the reverse strand, counting down.
CCCGAGGGCACCTCAAGGAGACCCCAAGGGCACCTCAAGGTCACCCAAGGGACCTCAAGGGACCCAAGGGGACCTCGAGGAACCCGAGGGAACATCAAGGAGACCCCACGGGCACCTCAAGGGGGCCCCAAGGGCACCCAAGGGACCCGAGGAGACCCTGAGGAACCCAAGGGCACCTCAAGGACACCCCAAGGGGACCTCAAGGAGACCCCAAGGTCACCCAAGGGACCCAAGGGGACTTCGAGGAACCCAAGGGCACCTCAAGGAGACCCCAAGGGCACCTCAAGGAGACCCCAAGGGCAACCAAGGGACCCGAGGGGACCTCGAGGAACCCAAGGGAACATCAAGGAGACCCCAAAGGACCTCAAGGGACCCGAGGAGACCCCGAGGAACCCAAGGAGACCTCAAGGAGACCCCAAGGAGACCCCAAGGGGACCTCAAGGAGACCCAAGGTCACCCAAGCGACCCGAAGAGACCTCGAGGAACCCAAGAGAACATCAAGGAGACCCCAAGGGCACCTCAAGGGCACCCAAGGTCACCCAAGGGACCCGAGGGGACCTCGAGGAACCCAAGGAGACCTCAAGGAGACCTCAAGGGCACCTCAAGGAGACCCCAAGGGCACCCAAGGGACCCGAGGGGACCTCGAGGAACCCAAGGGAACATCAAGGAGACCCCAAGGGGACCTCAAGGTCTCCCAAGGGACCTCAAGGGACCCAAGGAGACCCCGAGGAACGCGAGGGCACCTCAAGGAGACCCCAAGGGGACCTCAAGAGCACCCAAGGGACCTCAAGGGACCCAAGGGGACCTCGAGGAACCCAAGGGAACATCAAGGAGACCCCAAGGGCACCTCAAGGAGACCCCAAGGTCACCCAAGCAACCCGAAGAGACCTCGAGGAACCCAAGAGAACATCAAGGAGACCCCACGGGCACCTCAAGAGCATCCAAGGTCACCCAAGGTCACCTCAAGGGGACCTCAAGGAGACCCCAAGGAGACCCCAGGTCACCCAAGGTCACCCAAGGTCACCCAAGGTCACCTCAAGGAGACCCCAAGGAACCCCAAGGAGATCCCAAGGGACACCGGGTGGACCCTAAGGAGACCCCAAGGAGACCCCGAGGTCACCCCAAGGTCACCCCGAGGTCACCCCAAGGTCACCCCAGGGGACACCAGAAGCTCAAGGAGACCCCAAGGGCATCTCAGCGCCCCGGGGCGCCCAGCGGCACCGGAACTGGCCCCCGCCCCATAGCGACCCCCGCCCCATAGCGACCCCCGCCCCATAGCGACCCCTGCCCCATAGCGACCCCCGCCCCATAGCGACCCCTGCCCCATAGATATCCCTGCCCCATAGCGACCCCCAGCTCTATAGGGACCCTACACTGCAGCATAGGGACCCCTGCCCCATAGCGACCCCTGCCCCATAGCGACCCCCGCCCCATAGCGACCCGTGCCCCATAGATATCCCTGCCCCATAGCGACCCCCAGCTCTATAGGGACCCTACACTGCAGCATAGGGACCCCTGCCCCATAGCGACCCCCTGCCCCATAGCGACCCCCGCCCCATAGCGACCCCCAGCTCTATAGGGACCCTACACTGTGGCTTAGGGACCCCCGCCCCATAGCGGCCTCTGCCCCATAGATCCCCCTGCCCCATAGCGACCCCCAGCTCTATAGGGACCCTACACTGCCGCATAGCGACCCCCGCCCCATAGCGACCCCTGCCCCATAGATCCCCCTGCCCCATAGCGACCCCTGCCCCATAGGGACCCTACACTGCAGCATAGGGACCCCCGCCCCATAGCGACCCCTGCCCCATAGATATCCCTGCCCCATAGCGACCCCCAGCTCTATAGGGACCCTACACTGCAGCATAGGGACCCCTGCCCCATAGCGACCCCTGCCCCATAGCGACCTCTGCCCCATAGATCCCCCTGCCCCATAGCGACCCCCAGCTCTATAGGGACCCTACACTGCAGCATAGCGACCCCTGCCCCATAGCACCTCCGCCCCATAGCGGCCTCTGCCCCATAGATCCCCCTGCCCCATAGCGACCCCTGCCCCATAGGGACCCTACACTGCAGCATAGGGACCCCCGCCCCATAGGGACCCCTGCCCCATAGATCCCCCTGCCCCATAGCGACCCCTGCCCAATAGGGACCCTACACTGCAGCATAGGGACCCCTGCCCCATAGCGGCCTCTGCCCCATAGATCCCCCTGCCCCATAGCGACCCCCAGCTCTATAGGGACCCTACACTGCAGCATAGCGACCCCCGCCCCATAGGGACCCCCTGCCCCATGGGTGCTCCTGCCCCATAGCGACCCCTGCCCCATAGATCCCCCTGCCCCATAGCGACCCCCAGCTCTATATGGACCCTACACTGCAGCATAGCGACCCCCGCCCCATAGCGACCCCTGCCCCATAGCGACCCCTGCCCCATAGCGACCCCCTGCCCCATGGGTGCTCCTGCCCTATAGGGACCCCTGCCCCATAGATCCCCCTGCCCCATAGCGACCCCCTGCCCCATGGGTGCTCCTGCCCTATAGGGACCCCTGCCCCATAGATCCCCCTGCCCCATAGCGACCCCTGCCCCATAGGGACCCTACACTGCAGCATAGCGACCCCCGCCCCATAGCGACCCCCTGCCCCATAGGTGCTCCTGCCCTATAGGGACCCCTGCCCCATAGGGACCCTGTACTGCAGCTTAGCTTAGGACCCCCTGCCCCATAGATCCCCCTGCCCCATAGGTGCTCCTGCCCCATAGGGAGCCCCTGCCCCACAGCGACCCCCTGCCCTATAGGGACCCTTGTTCCATCTCTGCCCCATAGGGTCCCCCTGCCCCATAGGGACCCCCTGCCCCATAGATCCCCCCCGCCCCATAGGGTCCCCCTTAACCAATAGGTGCTCCTGCCCCATAGGGAACCCTCTGCCCCATAGATCCCCCCCGCCCATAGGGACCCCCTGCCCCATAGATCCCCCTGCCCCATAGAACCCCCTTAACCAATAGGTGCTCCTGCCCCATAGATCCCCCTGCCCCATAGATCCCCCTGCCTCATAGCGACCCCTGCCCCATAGGGACCCCCCGCCCCATAGGGACCCCCCTGCCCCATAGCGCGCCCCCCGCCCCATAGCGCACGCCCCGCCCCCCCCCCCCAGCCCCACAGGAGACCCCCCCAGTCCCTACCGCAGCTCCGGCCCCTCCACCCCACGGCGACCCCTCTCCTGCCCCACGGCCGCGGTGTGGGGCTCTCGCGCCGCCGCCCCACGGCCCCCTGGGGGATGATGCAACGGCGCCCCTCCCCCCACCCCGCCCCTCCCCCACCCCCGCCCCACAACTTCCCCTTTCCCGCCCGGCACCCGCCGAGGTCCCACGGGAGAACCCGGTGCCCCACACCTGCTGTGGGGCTGGGCGGACCCAGAGCGCTCCATCGCACCCCACGGCGCCCCATAGCGCCCCATAGAGCCCCATAGCGACCCACAGAGCCCCACAGCGCCCCATAGAAACCCATAGCGCCCCATAGCACCCCATGGCGCCCCATAGAGCCCCATAGAGCTCCAAGGAGCCCCATAGCGCCCCATAGAGCCCCATAGAACCCCACAGTGCCCACAGCGCCCCATAGAGTCCCATAGCGACCCACAGGTCCCCACAGCGCCCCATAGAAACCCATAGCGCCCCATAGAGCCCCATAGCGCCCCATTGCACCCCATGGCGCCCCATAGCGCCCCATCTCACCCCACAGCACCCCACAGTGCCCCATAGCGCCCCATAGAAACCCATAGAACCTCATAGTGCCCCATAGCGCCCCATAGAGCTCCATAGCGACCCACAGGTCCCCACAGTGCCCCATAGCGCCCCATAGAGCCCCATAGCGACCCATGGAAACCCATAGAGCCCCATAGCGACCCATAGCGCCCCACAACCTGACCCACAGCACCCCATAGCGCCCCATAGGTCCCCGCAGCGCCCCACAGCGCCCCACAGTGCCCCATAGAGCCCCACAGCGCCCCATAGCGCCCCATAGCGCCCCATAGCGGGACCCACAGCGACCCATAGCGCCCCACAGCGCCCCATAGAGCCCCACAGCGCCCCACAGCGCCCCACAGCGCCCCATAGCGCCCCATAGAGCCCCACAGCGCCCCATAGCGACCCACAGCGCCCCATAGCGACCCATAGCGCCGCCCAGCACCCCACAGCTGGACCCACAGCGCCCCATAGCGTGACCCACAGAGCCCCATAGCGCCCCACAGCGCCCCACAGCGCCCCATAGCGCCCCATAGCGCCCCATAGCGTGCCCCACAGCTTCCCCCCCCCCCCCCGCCGCCGCACAGAGGCCGAGCCGCCCTGCCCCCACCGGGGGGGGTGTCGATGCCTTTATTGGGGGAGGGGGGGGCGGGGGGGAGGGGCTTATCGGGGGCGCGTGGGCGTGGCTTCTGTCCGGGGGGTGGGCGTGGCCTGCCGTGGGGGGCGGGGCCCTTAGACCCTCTCCTTGGCGCCGCCGCCGCCGCCACCCGCGCTTGAGGTAGAGGACGGTGGAGAAGAACCACTTGACCTGGGTGGGGGTGGGGTGGGGTGGGGTGGGAGGGGCGGTGAGGCCCCGCCCCCTCCCGGCAGGCCCCGCCCCCGGGGGGAGGTGCCATGGGGACCCACCTTGAAGAAGGTGACGGTGGCGCCGTAGCAGAGGCTGAGGAGGAAGAGGCCGAGGAAGAGGCCGAGGGCGGCCCAAGGCCCGTCGGGGTCGGTGGCCTCCAGGCAGGTGGTGGCCAGAAGGTCCAGGCCTGGGGGGGGGGGAGGGGGGAGGGGTGGAGGGAGGTGCTGGGGGTGGGGGAGGGGGGGGGGGGGGCCCATGGAGGAACCAACCCGTGGAGGAACCAACCCGTGGAGGAACCAACCCGTGGAGGAACCAACCCATGGAGGAACCAACCCATGGAGGAACCAACCCACCAACCAACCAACCAACCAACGGACCAACCGACCAACCCATGGACCAACCAACCCATTGACCAACCCACTGACCAACCCATGGACCAACCAACCCATTGACCAACCCACTGACCAACCCATGGACCAACCAACCCATTGACCAACCCACCGACCAACCCATGGACCAACCAACCCATTGACCAACCCACTGACCAACCCATGGACCAACCAACCCATTGACCAACCCACTGACCAACCCATGGACCAACCAACCCATTGACCAACCCACTGACCAACCCATGGACCAACCAACCCATTGACCAACCCACCGACCAACCCATGGACCAACCAACCCATTGACCAACCCACTGACCAACCCATGGACCAACCAACCCATTGACCAACCCACCGACCAACCCATGGACCAACCAACCCATTGACCAACCCACTGACCAACCCATGGACCAACCAACCCATTGACCAACCCACCGACCAACCCATGGACCAACCAACCCATTGACCAACCCACCGACCAACCCATGGACCAACCAACCCATTGACCAACCCACTGACCAACCCATGGACCAACCAACCCATTGACCAACCCACTGACCAACCCATGGACCAACCAACCCATTGACCAACCCACCGACCAACCCATGGACCAACCAACCCATGGACCAACCCACTGACCAACCCATGGACCAACCAACCCATTGACCAACCCACCGACCAACCCATGGACCAACCAACCCATTGACCAACCCACTGACCAACCCATGGACCAACCAACCCATTGACCAACCCACTGACCAACCCATGGACCAACCAACCCATTGACCAACCCACCGACCAACCCATGGACCAACCAACCAACCAACTGACCAACCCATGGAGGAACCAACCCATCGACCAACCAACCAACCCACTGACCAAGCAACCAACTGACCAACCAACCCATTGACCAACCAACGAACCCATGGAGGAACCAACCCATGGAGGAACCAACCCATGGACCAACCAACCAACCCATGGAGGAACCAACCCATGGACCAACCGACCAACCCATGGAGGAACCAACCCATCAACTGACCAACCAACTCATTGACCAACCAACCCATTGACCAACCAACCAACCAACCCACTGACCAACCAACCCATTGACCAACCAACCAACCAACCCACCAACCAACCAACCCATGGACCAACCAACCCATGGACCAACCAACCAATGAACCAACCAATCAACCAACCCATTGACCAACCAACCAACCAACCAACCCACCAACCAACCAACCCATGGACCAACCAACCAACCAACCCACCAACCAACCAACCCATGGACCAACCAACCAACCAACCAACCCATGGACCAACCAAGTGAGCTGTCAGCTGGGCGACCCGTTGAGCAACCACCCAACCCATGGACCGACCACCCAACCCACCAACCCATCAACCAACCCATGGACCGACCATGTCATCAACCAACCAACCGACCAACCCATTGACCAACCAACCCATCAACCAACCATGTCATCAACCAACCAACCCATGGACCGACCACCCAACCCATCGATGACCAGCCAACCCACCAACCAACCAACCATCTCACCAACCAACCAACCCACCAACCAACCAACCATCTCACCAACCAACCAACCAACCAACCCACCAACCCATTGACCAACCAACCAACCAACCAACCAACCGACCAACCGACCAACCCATGGACCAACCAACCCATGGACCAACCAACCCATTGACCAACCAACCCATGGACCAACCAACCAACCAACCCACCAACCAACCAACCCATGGACCAACCAACCCATGGACCGACCACCCAACCCATCGATGACCAGCCAACCCACCAACCAACCAACCATCTCACCAACCAACCAACCAACCAACCCACCAACCCATTGACCAACCAACCAACCAACCGACCGACCAACCGACCAACCCATGGACCAACCAACCCATGGACCAACCAACCCATTGACCAACCAACCCATGGACCAACCAACCAACCAACCCACCAACCAACCAACCCATGGACCAACCAACCCATGGACCAACCAACCCATGGACCAACCAACCAACCAACCCACCAACCAACCAACCCATGGACCAACCAACCCATGGACCAACCAACCAACCAACCCACCAACCAACCAACCCATGGACCAACCAACCCATGGACCAACCAACCCATGGACCAACCAACCAACCAACCCACCAACCAACCAACCCATGGACCAACCAACCCATGGACCAACCAACCAACCAACCCACCAACCAACCAACCCATGGACCAACCAACCAACCAACCCACCAACCAACCAACCCATGGACCAACCAACCCATTGACCAACCAACCCATGGACCAACCAACCCATGGACCAACCAACCAACCAACCCATTGACCAACCAACCCATGGACCAACCAACCAACCAACCCACCAACCAACCAACCCATGGACCAACCAACCCATGGACCAACCAACCAACCAACCCACCAACCAACCAACCCATGGACCAACCAACCCATGGACCAACCAACCCATGGACCAACCAACCAACCAACCCACCAACCAACCAACCCATGGACCAACCAACCCATGGACCAACCAACCAACCAACCCACCAACCAACCAACCCATGGACCAACCAACCCATTGACCAACCAACCCATGGACCAACCAACCCATGGACCAACCAACCAACCAACCCATTGACCAACCAACCCATGGACCAACCAACCAACCAACCCACCAACCAACCAACCCATGGACCAACCAACCCATGGACCAACCAACCAACCAACTGACCAACCAACCCATTGACCCACCAACCCATTGACCAACCCATTGACCAACCAACCCATCAACCAACCATGTCATCAACCAACCAACCCATCGATGACCAGCCAACCCACCAACCAACCAACCAACCCACCAACCCATTGACCAACCAACTGACCCACCATCCAACCATCCAACCAACCCATCAACTGACCACGTCATCTCCAACTGACCCATCGACCGACCAACCGTGTCATCTACTGACCCACCAACTGACCGACCAACCCATCAACCACGTCCCCGTCAACCCACCCACCCACCGACCCGCCGTGTCACCGACCAACCCACCCACCACCCAGGGACCCACCACCCAGCCAAACATCTCACCAACCAACCACCCATCCACCCATCCAACCAACCAACCACCTCACCACCCAACCCGTCAACCACCCATCCAACCATCCCACCATCCCACCAACCATTCATCCCACCACCCATCCATCCATCCCACCATCCCACCAACCACCCATCCATCCAACCAACCAACCATCCCACCAAACATCTCACCAACCAACCATCCCATCACCCATCCAACCATCTAACCATCTAACCATGCATCCATCTCACCAACCATCTCACCACCCATCCATCCAACCACCCATCCAACCATCCCACCAACCAACCAACCAACCACCCGTCCCACCATCCATCCAACCATCCCACCATCTCACCACCCGTCCAACCAACCAACCATCCAACCTTCTCACCAACCATCCAACCATCCCACCAACCACCCATCCATCCAACCAACCAGCCATCCCACCAAACATCTCACCAACCAACCAACCCACCACCCAACCAACCATCCCACCACCCAACCCATCAACCACCCATCCCACCATCCCACCACCCATCCAACCATCCAACCATCTCACCAACCATCTCACCACCCGTCCAACCAACCAACCATCCAACCTTCTCACCACCCATCCCACCAACCACCCATCCCACCACCCATCCCACCACCCATCCACCCATCCCACCACCCATCCAACCAACCAACCATCTCACCAACCAACCACCCATCCACCCATCCCACCACCCATCCAACCATCCAGCCATCTCACCATGCATCCATCCAACCACCCATCCAACCAACCAACCATCCAACCTTCTCACCAAGCATCCAACCAACCAACCAACCATCCCACCAACCATCTCACCAACCACCCATCCCACCATCCACCCGTCCACCCATCCCACCACCCATCCCACCATCCAACCAACCAACCATCCCACCACCCATCCAACCAACCAACCATCTCACCACCCATCCCACCACCCCAGCACCACCTGGTGACCCCTCCTCCCACCAGGCCCCACGGGGTGGACGCCCCATCCTGAGCCCCCAGCTGGCCCCACCCACCCCTGCCCAGGAGAGGACACGCTTGTCCCCGTGGAAGGGGTGGGAGATGGTGCCTCCACCCTGGGGAGATGCTCCTTGAGGTGGTGGGCACCTGCCACCATCTCCTGGAGGTCCCCGTGTCACCTCCTGCCCCTCACCAACGTTCTCCTTGGTGGAACCACCACCCATCTAGAAGCTCCACCACCTGCCACCATCTCCTGGAGGTCCCCGCGGCACCTCCCACCCCTCGCCAAGGTTCTCCTCGGATGGAACCACCACCCAGCTGGAAGCTCCACCACCTGCCACCATCTCCTGGAGGTCCCCGTGGCACCTCCCACCCCTCACCAACGTTCTCCTTGGTGGAACCACCATCCATCTAGAAGCTCCACCACCTGCCACCATCTCCTGGAGGTCCCCGTGTCACCTCCTGCCCCTCACCAACGTTCTCCTTGGTGGAACCACCACCCATCTAGAAGCTCCACCACCTGCCACCATCTCCTGGAGGTCCCCGTGTCACCTCCTGCCCCTCACCAACGTTCTCCTTGGTGGAACCACCACCCATCTAGAAGCTCCACCACCTGCCACCATCTCCTGGAGGTCCCCGTGGCACCTCCCGCCCCTCACCAACGTTCTCCTTGGTGGAACCACCATCCATCTAGAAGCTCCACCACCTGCCACCATCTCCTGGAGGTCCCCGCGGCACCTCCCACCCCTCGCCGAGGTTCTCCTTGGTGGAACCACCACCCAGCTGGAAGCTCCACCACCTGCCACCATCTCCTGGAGGTCCCCGCGGCACCTCCCGCCCCTCGCCGAGGTTCTCCTTGGTGGAACCACCACCCAGCTGGAAGCTCCACCACCTGCCACCATCTCCTGGAGGTCCCCGCGGCACCTCCCACCCCTCGCCGAGGTTCTCCTTGGTGGAACCACCACCCAGCTGGAAGCTCCACCACCTGCCACCATCTCCTGGAGGTCCCCGCGGCACCTCCCACCCCTCGCCGAGGTTCTCCTTGGTGGAACCACCACCCAGCTGGAAGCTCCACCACCTGCCACCATCTCCTGGAGGTCCCCGCGGCACCTCCCACCCCTCGCCGAGGTTCTCCTTGGTGGAACCACCACCCAGCTGGAAGCTCCACCACCTGCCACCATCTCCTGGAGGTCCCCGCGGCACCTCCCGCCCCTCGCCGAGGTTCTCCTTGGTGGAACCACCACCCAGCTGGAAGCTCCACCACCTGCCACCATCTCCTGGAGGTCCCCGCGGCACCTCCCACCCCTCGCCGAGGTTCTCCTTGGTGGAACCACCACCCAGCTGGAAGCTCCACCACCTGCCACCATCTCCTGGAGGTCCCCGCGGCACCTCCCGCCCCTCGCCGAGGTTCTCCTTGGTGGAACCACCACCCAGCTGGAAGCTCCACCACCTGCCACCATCTCCTGGAGGTCCCCGCGGCACCTCCCACCCCTCGCCGAGGTTCTCCTTGGTGGAACCACCACCCAGCTGGAAGCTCCACCACCTGCCACCATCTCCTGGAGGTCCCCGCGGCACCTCCCACCCCTCGCCGAGGTTCTCCTGGGTGGAACCACCACCCAGATGGATGGAACCACCACCACCCCCCCCCCAGCCCCACCATCTCCTGGAGGTCCCCACCCCTCCTGAAGACACCACGCCGTGGAGACCTGGCGCCGCGAGATGCCACCGCTTGGCTTTATTGGAGCTCGGGAGGTGACGGGGTGGGGTGAGGTGGGGTGGGGTGGGTGGGGAGGTCATCTCCAGAGGGGTGGGGTGGGGTGGGGTGGAGACCCCCCTCGTTAATTACCGGGGTTCTTGTGGACCTGGCGTTGGGTGAACTTGAGCGGCAAGCCTTGGTGGACCACCATGCAGCTGTAGGTGGTGCCACCCAACCAGGTGGCCTTGGGGACCATGATCTTGCTGTAGACGAAGAAGGTGCTGCCCCGCGGGTTGTCCCTCAGGGGTGGGGTGGTGACGTAGTCCTCCGGTGGGACCCCCTCGTGGTCCTTCAACCATTGGACCTGGACGTTCTCCGGTTGGAAACCGCGGGCCAGGCAGGTGAGGGTGACCTCGGGTTGGGTCATCTCCTCGGGGTGGGGTGGGAAGACGTAGACTTGGGGTGGGGACACCTTGCCTGGTGGGACAGGAGAAAAGTTGGTGGTTGGGGTGGTCTACGGTGGTCTACGGTGGTGGTGGGAGAGGTTTGGAGAAGACACTCACCCACCCTCTTGGAGGTGGTGGTGGTGGGTGGTGGTGGGAGAGGTTTGGAGAAGACACTCACCCACCCTCTTGGAGGTGGTGGTGGTGGGAGAGGTTTGGAGAAGACACTCACCCACCCTCTTGGAGGTGGTGGTGGTGGGAGAGGTTTGGAGAAGACACTCACCCACCCCCTTGGAGGTGGTGGTGGTGGGAGAGGTTTGGAGAAGACACTCACCCACCCTCTTGGAGGTGGTGGTGGTGGGAGAGGTTTGGAGAAGACACTCACCCACCCTCTTGGAGGTGGTGGTGGTGGGAGAGGTTTGGAGAAGACACTCACCCACCCTCTTGGAGGTGGTGGTGGTGGGAGAGCTTTGGAGAAGACACTCACCCACCCTCTTGGAGGTGGTGGTGGTGGGTGGTGGTGGGAGAGGTTTGGAGAAGACACTCACCCACCCTCTTGGAGGTGGTGGTGGTGGGTGGTGGTGGGAGAGGTTTGGAGAAGACACTCACCCGCCCTCTTGGAGGTGGTGGTGGTGGGTGGTGGTGGGAGAGGTTTGGAGAAGACACTCACCCACCCTCTTGGAGGTGGTGGTGGTGGGTGGTGGTGGGAGAGGTTTGGAGAAGACACTCACCCACCCTCTTGGAGGTGGTGGTGGTGGTGGTGGGAGAGGTTTGGAGAAGACACTCACCCACCCTCTTGGAGGTGGTGGTGGTGGGAGAGGTTTGGAGAAGACACTCACCCACCCTCTTGGAGGTGGTGGTGGTGGGTGGTGGTGGGAGAGGTTTGGAGAAGACACTCACCCACCCTCTTGGAGGTGGTGGTGGTGGGAGAGGTTTGGAGAAGACACTCACCCACCCTCTTGGAGGTGGTGGTGGGTGGTGGTGGGACAGGTTTGGAGAAGACACTCACCCACCCTCTTGGAGGTGGTGGTGGTGGGAGAGGTTTGGAGAAGACACTCACCCACCCTCTTGGAGGTGGTGGTGGGTGGTGGTGGGACAGGTTTGGAGAAGACACTCACCCACCCTCTTGGAGGTGGTGGTGGTGGGAGAGGTTTGGAGAAGACACTCACCCACCCTCTTGGAGGTGGTGGTGGTGGGTGGTGGTGGGAGAGGTTTGGAGAAGACACTCACCCACCCTCTTGGAGGTGGTGGTGGTGGGAGAGGTTTGGAGAAGACACTCACCCACCCTCTTGGAGGTGGTGGTGGGTGGTGGTGGGACAGGTTTGGAGAAGACACTCACCCACCCTCTTGGAGGTGGTGGTGGTGGGAGAGGTTTGGAGAAGACACTCACCCACCCTCTTGGAGGTGGTGGTGGGTGGTGGTGGGACAGGTTTGGAGAAGACACTCACCCACCCTCTTGGAGGTGGTGGTGGTGGGAGAGGTTTGGAGAAGACACTCACCCACCCTCTTGGAGGTGGTGGTGGTGGGAGAGGTTTGGAGAAGACACTCACCCACCCCCTTGGAGGTGGTGGTGGTGGGTGGTGGTGGGAGAGGTTTGGAGAAGACACTCACCCACCCTCTTGGAGGTGGTGGTGGTGGGAGAGGTTTGGAGAAGACACTCACCCACCCTCTTGGAGGTGGTGGTGGTGGGAGAGGTTTGGAGAAGACACTCACCCACCCTCTTGGAGGTGGTGGTGGGTGGTGGTGGGAGAGGTTTGGAGAAGACACTCACCCACCCTCTTGGAGGTGGTGGTGGTGGGAGAGGTTTGGAGAAGACACTCACCCACCCTCTTGGAGGTGGTGGTGGGTGGTGGTGGGACAGGTTTGGAGAAGACACTCACCCACCCTCTTGGAGGTGGTGGTGGTGGGTGGTGGTGGGAGAGGTTTGGAGAAGACACTCACCCACCCTCTTGGAGGTGGTGGTGGTGGGTGGTGGTGGGAGAGGTTTGGAGAAGACACTCACCCACCCTCTTGGAGGTGGTGGTGGTGGGAGAGGTTTGGAGAAGACACTCACCCACCCTCTTGGAGGTGGTGGTGGTGGGAGAGGTTTGGAGAAGACACTCACCCACCCTCTTGGAGGTGGTGGTGGTGGGAGAGGTTTGGAGAAGACACTCACCCACCCTCTTGGAGGTGGTGGTGGTGGGTGGTGGTGGGAGAGGTTTGGAGAAGACACTCACCCACCCTCTTGGAGGTGGTGGTGGTGGGTGGTGGTGGGAGAGGTTTGGAGAAGACACTCACCCACCCTCTTGGAGGTGGTGGTGGTGGGAGAGGTTTGGAGAAGACACTCACCCACCCTCTTGGAGGTGGTGGTGGTGGGTGGTGGTGGGAGAGGTTTGGAGAAGACACTCACCCACCCTCTTGGAGGTGGTGGTGGTGGGTGGTGGTGGGAGAGGTTTGGAGAAGACACTCACCCGCCCTCTTGGAGATGGTCTTGTTGAGGGGCACCTGGAGGTCATCGTGCTTGACCATGCAGGTGAAACGTTCTCCAGCTTCCCAGTCCTGGGTGGAGACCCTCAAGGTGCTGGTGGCCGTGAAGGTCCCGTTGAATTGTTCTTGGAGGTCCAAGAAGTCCGGGTTGAGGACACCTGGTTTCTCCTTGACCCAGGAGAGCTGGAAGCCGGAGTCGCTGGGCAGGTTGGTGGCCAAGCAGAAGACCTTGGGTTGGCGGGTGATGTAGAGGTCGGCCACGTTGGGGGGAAGGACGTAGAGGACGATGTTGGTGGGGTTGGGGGGCTCCAGGCCTGGAGGAGGGGGAGGTGGGGGGAGGTTGGTCTTCTGGAAGCCACCACCGTGGGCACGGGAGGTTCTCCGTCCACAGGTGGGACCCACCGTGGTCACCCTACTTGATGGAACCCACCGTGGTCCCTCAACGATCTCCATGGGTGGAACCCACCGTGGTCACACAACTTGATGGAACCCACCATGGTCACCCCACCTGGTGGAACCCACCATGGTCACTCAATGTTCTCCATGGGTGGAACCCATCATGGTCACCCAACTTGATGGAACCCACCATGGTCACACAACCTTCACTGGTGGAACCCATCATGGTCACCCAACTTGATGGAACCCACCATGGTCACTCAAACCTTCTCCATGGGTGGAACCCACCGTGGTCACCCAACTTGATGGAACCCACCATGGTCACCCAACCTGGTGGAACCCACCGTGGTCACTCAAACCTTCTCCACGGGTGGGACCCACCATGGTCACCCAACCTGGTGGAACCCACCGTGGTCACTCAAACCTTCTCCACGGGTGGGACCCACCATGGTCACCCAACCTGGTAGAACCCACCATGGTCACTCAACGTTCTCCATGGGTGGAACCCACCGTGGTCACCCAACCTGGTGGAACCCATCATGGTCACCCAACTTGATGGAACCCACCATGGTCACTCAAACCTTCTCCACGGGTGGAACCCACCATGGTCACGCAACCTGGTGGAACCCACCGTGGTCCCTCAACGTTCTCCATGGGTGGAAACCATCATGACCACCCAACTTCATGGAACCCACCATGGTCACCCAAGCTGGTGGAACCCACCATGGTCACCACACCTGATGGAACCCACCGTGGTCACCCAACCTGGTGGAACCCACCGTGGTCCCTCAACGTTCTCCATGGGTGGAACCCACCGTGGTCACCCAACCTGGTGGAACCCACCGTGGTCCCTCAACGTTCTCCATGGGTGGAACCCACCGTGGTCACCCAACTTGATGGAACCCACCGTGGTCACCCAACCTGGTGGAACCCACCGTGGTCACCCAAGCTGGTGGAACCCACCATGGTCCCTCAAACCTTCTCCACTGGTGGAACCCACCATGGTCACTCAAACCTTCTCCACGGGTGGAACCCACCATGGTCACCCAACCTGATGGAACCCACCATGGTCCCTCAACGTTCTCCAATGGGTGGAACCCACCGTGGTCACCCTACTTGATGGAACCCACCATGGTCCCTCAACGATCTCCATGGGTGGAACCCACCGTGGTCACCCAACCTGGTGGAACCCACCATGGTCACTCAACGTTCTCCATGGGTGGAACCCACCGTGGTCACCCAACCTGGTGGAACCCACCGTGGTCCCTCAACGTTCTCCATGGGTGGAAACCATCATGGTCACCCAACCTGGTGGAACCCACCGTGGTCACGCAACCTGGTGGAACCTACCATGGTCACTCAAACCTTCTCCACAGGTGGAACCCACCATGATCACCCCACCTGATGGAACCCACCGTGGTCACCCAACCTGGTGGAACCCACCATGGTTCCTCAACGTTCTCCACTGGTGGAACCCACCGTGGTCACCCAACCTGGTGGAACCCACCATGGTCACTCAACGTTCTCCATGGGTGGAACCCACCGTGGTCACCCAACTTGATGGAACCCACCGTGGTCATGCAAGGTTCTCCACTGGTGAAGCCCACCATGGTCACCCAACCTGGTGGAACCCACCGTGGTCCCTCAACCTTCTCCACTGGTGGAACCCACCATGGTCACCCAACCTGGTGGAACCCACCGTGGTCCCTCAAACCTTCTCCACGGGTGGAACCCACCATGGTCACCCAACCTGGTGGAACCCACCGTGGTCCCTCAACCTTCTCCACTGGTGGAACCCACCGTGGTCACCCAACCTGGTGGAACCCACCGTGGTCCCTCCACCTTCTCCACGGATGGAACTTCCTGTGGTCCCCCAACCTGGTGGAACCCACCGTGGTCACCCCAACCTTCTCCACCGGTGCCCCTCCCCCCCTCCGCCGTGCCCTCACCGGAGCAGTGTCGCGCGTGGTCCTGCACGGTGGTGCCCGTGGCGGGATGTTTGACCTGGCAGGTGAAGGTCCTCCCGTCCAACCACTCCGCCCGGCTGACGTTGGTCTGGCTGGTGGCCGAGTAGGTGCCGCTGCCAATGTCCCGCCGTGGTGGCCCTTGGGTGGCCGTCACCAGCCCGGGGACCCCGTCCACCATCCACTGGACCTCCAGGGTGGCCGGGGAGAAGCCGGAGATGAGGCAGAGGAGCTCCACCGACTCGTCCTCCGCCGCCGCCGCGCTGCAGGAGGAGCTGTAGAGGATCTGGACCTCTGGTGGGATGGCGGTGGTGGACGCGGGGCAGGCTGCGGGGGAGGGGCGAGGAGGAAGGAGTTATGGGGGCAGGAGGGGACCCCCCCCACCAGTTATGGGGCCTGGGGGGCACCTCGGAGCAGTTATGGGTTCTGGGGAGAACCTCGGACCAGTTATGGGTCCTGGGGAGAACCTCGGAGCAGTTATGGGTTCTGGGGAGAACCTCGGACCAGTTATGGGTCCTGGGGAGGACTTTGAACCAGTTATGGGTCCTGGGGAGAACCTCAGAGCAGTTATGGGTCCTGGAGAGGACTTTGAACCAGTTACGGGGCCTGGGGAGGCCCTCAGACCAGTTATGGGTCCTGGGGAGAGCCTCAAACCAGTTATGGGTCCTGGAGAGGACTTTGAACCAGTTATGGGTCCTGGGGAGAACCTCAGAGCAGTTATGGGTCCTGGAGAGGACTTTGAACCAGTTATGGGTCCTGAGGAGAACCTCAGAGTAGTTATGGGGCCTGGGGAGAACCTCGGACCAGTTATGGGTCCTGGGGGGAACCTCACACCAGTTATGGGTCCTGGAGAGGACTTTGAACCAGTTATGGGTCCTGAGGAGAACCTCAGAGTAGTTATGGGGCCTGGGGAGAACCTCGGACCAGTTATGGGTCCTGGGGGGAACCTCACACCAGTTATGGGGCCTGGAGAGGACTTTGAACCAGTTATGGGTCCTGAGGAGAACCTCAGAGTAGTTATGGGGCCTGGGGAGAACCTCGGACCAGTTATGGGTCCTGGGGGGAACCTCACACCAGTTATGGGGCCTGGAGAGGACTTTGAACCAGTTATGGGTCCGGGGGGGAACCTCAGACCAGTTATGGGTCCTGGGGAGGGCCTTGGACCAGTTATGGGTCCTGGGGAGAACCTCACACCAGTTATGGGTTCTGGAGAGGACTTTGAACCAGTTACGGGGCCTGGGGAGGACCTCAGACCAGTTATGGGTCCTGGGGAGAACCTCCCACCACTCCTGGCTCCAGGAGAAGACCTCCCACATCCTTCCTCCCCCCCCCCCCACCCCTCCCCCTTACCTGCCACCTCCTTGACCAGCCGGGTGTCGGTGGGGGGGTGGAGGAGGCCGCAGCTGTGGGGCGGGCGGCGGGCGCCGTGGGGCAGGCGCAGGAAGCTGGCGGCGCGGTAGAGGCCGGTGGCGGGGTCGCGGGTGGGGCCAAAGGTCACGGCCCCGGCGGTGACCCCGGCGGTGACCCCGGCGGTGACCCCGGTGGCCCAGGTGAAGGTGACGGGCGGCGGCAGGAAGCCGGTGGCCAGGCAGGCCCAGGTGGCGGCGTCGGGGGCTGCCCCACAGCAGGCGGCCAGCGGGAGGAGGGCGGGGGGCGAGGAGGGCGCTGTGGGGCGGGAGGGGGCGTCAGGGGGCGTCTGCCCCATAGAAGGGAGGAGGAGCTTCTGCCCCATAGAAAGGAGGAGGAGCTTCTGCCCCATAGAAAGGAGGAGGAGCTTCTGCCCCATAGAAGGGAGGAGGAGCTTCTGCCCCATAGAAAGGAGGAGGAGCTTCTGCCCCATAGAAGGGAGGAGGAGCTTCTGCCCCATAGAAAGGAGGAGGAGCTTCTGCCCCATAGAAGGGAGGAGGAGCTTCTGCCCCATAGAAAGGAGGAGGAGCTTCTGCCCCATAGAAGGGAGGAGGAGCTTCTGCCCCATAGAAGGGAGGAGGAGCTTCTGCCCCATAGAAGGGAGAAGGTCCTGCCCCATAGAAAGGAGGGAGAAGGTCCTGCCCCATAGAAGGGAGGAGCTTCTGCCCCATAGAAGGGAGAAGGTCCTGCCCCATAGAAAGGAGGGAGAAGGTCCTGCCCCATAGAAGGGCGGAGCTTCTGCCCCATAGAATGGAGAAGGTCCTGCCCCATGGAAGGGAGGGGGAGGTCCTGCCCCATAGAAGGGAGGAGCTTCTGCCCCATAGAAGGGAGAAGATCCTGCCCCATGGAAGGGAGAAGGTCCTGCCCCATAGAAAGGAGAAGGTCCTGCCCCATAGAAGGGTGGAGCTTCTGCCCCATAGAATGGAGAAGGTCCTGCCCCATGGAAGGGAGAAGGTCCTGCCCCATAGAAGGGCGGAGCTTCTGCCCCATGGAAGGGAGGGGGAGGTCCTGCCCCATGGAAGGGAGGAGCTTCTGCCCCATGGAAGGGAGAAGGTCCTGCCCCATAGAAGGGAGGAGCTTCTGCCCCATAGAATGGAGAAGGTCCTGCCCCATGGAAGGGAGGAGGAGCTTCTGCCCCATAGAAGGGAGAAGGTCCTGCCCCATAGAATGGAGAAGGTCCTGCCCCATAGAAGGGAGGAGCTTCTGCCCCATGGAAGGGAGGAGCTTCTGCCCCATAGAAAGGAGGAGGAGCTTCTGCCCCATAGAATGGAGAAGGTCCTGCCCCATGGAAGGGAGGGGGAGCTCCTGCCCCATAGCGGAGGGAGACTCTGCCCCATAGAATGGGGGGTCGTCAAGTCCACACCTGTCTCCAGCCCCACGGACACGCTCTAAAGCCAGCCCCACAGCCCGCCCCACAGATTCCCCCCGCCCCACAGCTCCCCCCGCCCCACAGCTCCTGCCCCACAGCTCCTGCCCCACAGATCCCGCACCCCACAGCTCCCCCTGCCCCACAGCTCCCCCCGCCCCACAGCTCACCCTGCCCCACAGCTCCCCCTGCCCCACAGCTCCCCCCGCCCCACAGCTCCCCCTGCCCCACAGCTCCCCCAGCCCAAGAGCTCCCCCCGCCCCACAGCTCTCCACGGATCCCCCACCCCACAGATCCCCCTGCCCCACACACCCTGCCCTACAGCCCCCTGCCCCACAGATCCCCCTGCCCCACAGACCCTGCCCCACAGCTCCTCCTGTCCTACGGATCCCCCCAGCCCCACAGCTGCCCCTGCCCCACACACCCTGCCCCACAGATCCTGCCCCACAACTCCCCTGCCCCACAGCTCCCCCCGCCCCACAGCTCTCCACAGATCCCCCACCCCACAGCTCCCCCTGGCCCACACCTCCTGCCCCACAGCTCCCCCTGCCCCACACCTCCTGCCCCACAGCTCCTGCCCCACAGTTCCCCTGCCCCACAGCTCCCCCAGCCCCACAGCTCCCCCCGCCCCACAGCTCCCCTGCCCCACAGCTCCCCCCGCCCCATAGCTCCCCTGCCCCACAGCTCCCCAGCCCCACAGCTCCTGCCCCACAGCTCCTGCCCCACAGCTCCCCTGCCCCACAGCTCCTGCCCCACAGCTCCTGCCCCACAGCTCCCCAGCCCCACAGCTCCTGCCCCACAGCTCCTGCCCCACAGCTCCCCCAACCCCACAGCTCCCCTGCCCCACATATCCTGCCCCACAGCTCCTGCCCCACAGCTCCTGCCCCACAGCTCCCCCTGCCCCACAGCTCCCCTGCCCCACAGCTCCTGCCCCACAGCTCCTGCCCCACAGCTCCCCAGCCCCACAGCTCCTGCCCCACAGCTCCCCCTGCCCCACAGCTCCCCTGCCCCACAGCTCCTGCCCCACAGCTCCCCAGCCCCACAGCTCCCCTGCCCCACAGCTCCTGCCCCACAGCTCCCCCTGCCCCACAGCTCCCCCAGCCCCACAGCTCCCCCCGCCCCACAGCTCCCCTGCCCCACAGCTCCCCCCGCCCCACAGCTCCCCAGCCCCACAGCTCCTGCCCCACAGCTCCTGCCCCACAGCTCCCCCCACCCCACAGCTCCCCTGCCCCACATCTCCTGCCCCACAGCTCCCCTGCCCCACACCCTGCCCCACAGCTCCCCTGCCCCACAGCTCCCCAGCCCCACAGCTCCTGCCCCACAGCTCCCCTGCCCCACAGCTCCCCTGCCCCACAGCTCCCCAGCCCCACAGCTCCTGCCCCACAGCTCCCCTGCCCCACAGCTCCCCTGCCCCACAGATCCCCCCCACCCCACACCTCCTGCCCCACAGCTCCTGCCCCACAGCTCCCCTGCCCCACAGCTCCTGCCCCACAGCTCCCCCCGCCCGACAGCTCCCCCAGCCCCACAGATCCTGCCCCACAGCTCCCCAGCCCCACAGCTCCTGCCCCACATATCCTGCCCCACAGCTCCTGCCCCACAGCTCCTGCCCCACAGCTCCCCTGCCCCACAGCTCCTGCCCCACATATCCTGCCCCACACCTCCTGCCCCACAGCTGCTGCCCCACAGCTCCCCCAGCCCCACACCTCCTGCCCCACAGCTCCCCCAGCCCCACAGCTCCTGCCCCACAGCTCCCCCAGCCCCACAGCTCCCCTGCCCCACAGCTCCTGCCCCACAGCTCCCCTGCCCCACACCCTGCCCCACAGCTCCCCTGCCCCACAGCTCCCCAGCCCCACACCTCCTGCCCCACAGCTCTGCTGCCCCACAGCTCCCCCAGCCCCACACCTCCTGCCCCACAGCTGCTGCCCCACAGCTCCCCTGCCCCACAGCTGCTGCCCCACAGCTGCTGCCCCACACCTCCTGCCCCACAGCTCCTGCCCCACAGCTCCCCAGCCCCACAGCTCCTGCCCCACATATCCTGCCCCACAGCTCCTGCCCCACAGCTCCCTACCGGCCGTTCCTGGGTCCGTCCCGGAGCCCCACAACCCCCGGCCCCAGTTTGGGGTCAATTCCCCCGATTTTGGGGCCCATCACCCGGATTTGACATTTTGGGCTCAAAACCGGAGATTTTGGGGCCGGGCTGAAGCCCCGCCCCCTGCGATGGACTTTTTGGGGCCATAAAACCCGTTTTTGGGTCCGTGATGAAGGTTTTTGGGTCCAGAACTGACGTTTTTGGGTCCACGCGGAGGTTCTGGGTCACTGAAGATCCTTTTTGGGTCCAAAATGGCCATTTTTGGGTCAAGGATGAAGTTCTGGGTCCAAAATGGTCATTTTTGGGCCCACGATGAGGTTCTGGGTGAAGGATGATTTTTTTTGGGTCCAAAATGGTCATTTTTGGGTCCATCAGGAAGTTCTAGGCCCGTCACGGACATTTTTTGGTCCATGATGAAGGTTTTGGGTTCAAAATGGTCATTTTTGGGTCCGTCGTAAAGTTCTTGCTCCATAATTGACATTTTTGGGTCCAAAAATGGACATTTTTGGGTCCATCATGAAGTTCTGGGTCCATAATGGACATTTTTGGGTCCAAAAATGGACATTTTTGGGTCCATCATGAAGTCCTGGGCCCATAATGGACATTTTTGGGTCCAAAAATGGACATTTTTGGGTCCATCATGAAGTTCTGGGTCTATGATGATCCTTTTTGGGTCCAAAATGGTCATTTTTGGGTCCATCAGGAAGTTCTTGGTCCATAAATGACGTTCTTGGTTCCATCACGAAGGTTTTTGGGTCCACGATGAGGATTTTTGGGTCCAAAACGGACATTTTTGGGTCCGCCACGAAGTTCTGGGTCCGTCATGGACGTTTTCTGGTCCAAAATGAAGATTTTTGGGTCCAAGATGAAGGTTTTTGGGTCCAAAACGGACATTTTTGGGTCCACCACGAAGTTCTGGGTCCAGAATGGACATTTTTGGGTCCAAGATGAAGATTTTTGGGTCCAAGTTGAAGGTTTTTGGGTCCAAAACGAAGGTTTTTGGGTCCACCACGAAGTTCTTGGTCCAGAATGGACATTTTTGGGTCCAAAACGAAGGTTTTTGGGTCCACCACGGAGGTTCCTGGGTCCCCGACGAAGCCCTGGGCCGTTAATTAACCCCAATTAGCGGCGCCGGGCGGCCGCGCGCCACCGCCCCTCCCCTTCCCCCCCCCCCCCCGCCCCTCCCCCCCCCGCCCCCGCCGCCGCTTCGGGCGAAATTCGCCAGAAACCGGGGGCGGAGGGGGGGGGAGGGGCGGCCCCGGATCGCCGCGTGAGGCCCCGCCCCCTCGTCCCAGCCCCGCCCCCAGACCCCCCAGCCCCGCCCCCGGCCCCCCCAGCCCCTCCCCCGACCCCCCAGCCCCTCCCCCCGCCCCTCCCCCCCCCCGCCCCCGGCCTCGTCAGGGCGTCTTTGGGGGGGCGGGGGGAGGGGCCCGGAGGGGGCGGGGGGATCCGGTGGGATCCGGTGGGATCCGGTGGGATCGGTCATCAGCGGGGAAATGGGGTCGTTAATTAGCGGGATCGTTAACTGCCGGGATCGGTAATCGATGGGATCGATAATTAACGGGATCTGTAATAGGACCGATAATTAATGGGATCATTAATCAATAGGATCGATAATTAACGGGATCGGTAATCGATGGGATCGATAATTAACGGGATCGGTAATCGATAGGATCGATAATCAACGGGATCTGTAATAGGACCGATAATTAATGGGATCATTAATCAATAGGATCGATAATTAACGGGATCGGTAATCGATGGGATCGATAATTAACGGGATCGGTAATCGATAGGATCGATAATTAACGGGATCTGTAATAGGACCGATAATTAACGGGATCATTAATCAATAGGATCGATAATTAACGGGATTGGCAATTAATAGGACCTATAATTAATGGGATCGGTAATCGATGGGATCAATAATTAACAGGATCATCAATCAATAGGACCGATTATCAACGGGATCTGTAATAGATAAGATCGATAATTAACGGGATCATTAATCAATAGGACCGATAATTAACGGGATCTGTAGTAGATGGGACCGATAATTAACGGGATCGGTAATCAATAGGACCGATAATTAACGGGATCGCTAATCGATAGGATCGATAATTAACGGGATCTGTAATAGGACCGATAATTAACGGGATCATTAATCAATAGGATCGATAATTAACGGGATCGGTAATCAATAGGACCGATAATTAACGGGATTGGCAATTAATAGGACCTATAATTAATGTGATCGGTAATCGATAGGATCGATAATTAACAGGATCATTAATCGATAGGATCGATAATTAACGGGATCTGTAATAGATAAGATCGATAATTAACGGGATCATTAATCAATAGGACCGATAATTAACGGGATCTGTAGTAGATGGGACCGATAATTAACGGGATCGGTAATCAATAGGACCGATAATTAACGGGATCGCTAATCGATAGGATCGATAATTAACGGGATCTGTAATAGGACCGATAATTAACGGGATCATTAATCAATAGGATCGATAATTAACGGGATTGGCAATTAATAGGACCTATAATTAATGTGATCGGTAATCGATAGGATCGATAATTAACAGGATCATTAATCGATAGGATCGATAATTAACGGGATCTGTAATAGATAAGATCGATAATTAACGGGATCATTAATCAATAGGACCGATAATTAATGGGATCGGTAATCGATAGGATCGATAATTAACGGGATCATTAATCAATAGGACCGATAATTAACAGGATCATTAATCGATAGGATCGATAATTAACAGGATCATTAATCGATAGGATCGATAATTAATGGGATCTGTAATAGATGGGATCGATAATTAATGGGATCGGTAATCGATAGGACCGATAATTAACGGGATCTGTAATAGATGGGATCGATAATTAACGGGATCATTAATCAATAGGACCGATAATTAACGGGATCGGTAATCGATAGGCCCGATAATTAACGGGATCGTAATCAATTGGCTCATTAATTAGCAGGATAATTCATTAACAGAACCGGTAACCGATAGGATCAATAACCAATGGGATCGGTAATCAGTAGGATCGATAATTAACGCAATCGGTAACCGACAGCATCACTAATTAACGGGATCGGAAAGAAACAGGATCATTGATTAGCATTAATTAATCAGCAGGGTCATTAATTAACAGAATTAATCCATTGGGATCCGATAGGATCGATAAGGAATGGGATTGGGAATCAACGGGATCGATACGAAACAGGATCATTAATTAACGGAATCCGTAACCAAGAGGATCGATAATTAATGGGATCGGTAATTAGTGGGATCGCTAATTAACGGGATCTCTAAGAAACAGGATCATTAATTAGCATTAATTAATCAGCAGGGTCATTAATTAAAAGAATTAATCCATTGGGATCCGATAGGATCGATAAGGAATGGGATTGGGAATCAACGGGATCGATAATTAACGGGATCGATAGGAAACAGGATCATTAATTAGCATTAATTAATCAGCAAGGTCATTAATTAAAAGAATTAATCCATTGGGATCTGATAGGATCGATAAGGAATGGGATTGGGAATCAACGGGATCGATAATCAACAGGATCGATAATTAACGGGATCGATAATTAACGGGATCATTAATTAACGGATTTGGTGAGAAATGGGATCAATAATTAGCAGGATCATTAATTACCGGAATTAATTACAGGAATTAATTACCGGATCGGGAGCTAATGGGATCGGGGATCAGTCGGATCGCTAACCAACGGAATCCGTAACCAAGTGGATCATTAATTAACAGGACTGATCGCCAGCGGGACCGACGCCCCCAGGCCCAGCGGCCAATGGGATCGGGGATCCACCGGGCCAATGGGATCCAGCGCCGGGGGGGGATCGGCCGCGACCGACGGGGTCCGTGACCGACGGGATCGACCGCCCACGGGATCGATAGCCAATGGGATCGATCACCGACGGGATCGACCACTGACGGGATCGACCACTGACGGGACTGATTACCAATAGGATCAACAGTCGATGGGATCACGGCCAGCGGGATCACCAGCCAAATGGATCACCGGCCAAATGGATCGCTGGCCAAACGGATCACAGGCCAATGGGATCACTGGCCAAACAGGATCCTTGGCCAATGGGATCACTGGCCAAACAGGATCCTTGGCCAAAGGGATCACTGGACAAACAGATCACTTGCCAAAGGGATCACTGGACAAACAGATCGCTTGCCAAAGGGATCACCGGCCAAATAGATCACTGGCCAATGGGATTGCTGGCTAAATTGATCACTGGCCAATGGGATCACTGGCCAACAGGATCCTTGGCCAAAGGGATCACTGGACAAAGAGATCACTTGCCAAATGGATCACTTGCCAAAGGGTTCACCGGCCAAATGGATCACTGGCCAATGGGATCACTGGCCAACAGGATCACTGGCCAACAGGATCACTGGCTAAATTGATCACTAGGTAAAGAAATTACTGGCCAAATGGATCACTGGCCAATGGGATCACTGGCCAAATGGATCACTGGCCAAACAGATCACTGGCCAAATGGATCACTGGCCAATGGGATCACTGGCCAAACAGGATCCTTGGCCAAAGGGATCCTGGACAAACAGATCACTTGCCAAAGGGATCACCGGCCAAATGGATCACTGGCCAATGGGATTGCTGGCCAAAGGGATCACTGGCCAATGGGATCCTTGGCCAAAGGGATCACTGGACAAACAGATCACTTCCCAAATGGATCACTGGCCAAAGGGATCACTGGCCAAATGGATCACTGGCCAATGGGATCGCTGGCTAAATTGATCACTGGCCAATGGGATCACTGGCCAACAGGATCCTTGGCCAAAGGGATCACTGGCCAAACAGATCACTTGCCAAAGGGATCACTGGCCAACAGGATCACTGGCTAAATTGATCACTAGGTAAAGAAATTACTGGCCAAATGGATCACTGGCCAATGGGATCACTGGCCAAACAGATCACTGGCCAGCGGGATCAATAGCCAATGGGATCACTGGCTAATCGATCACTAGCCAATGAGATCACTAGCCAATGGGATCACTACCCAATGGGATCCCCGGCCAAACGGATCCCCGGCCAACGGGATCCCTGGCCAGTGGGATCACCGGTCAAACAGATCCCTGGGCCAAAGGGATGCCCGGCCAGTGGGATCAAGAGCCGACAGGATCAATAGCAAAAGGGATAATTTGCCAAACGGATCCCGGGCCAAACAGATCCCCGGGCCAAATAGATCCCCGGGCCAAACAGATCCCCGGGCCAAACAGATCAGCAGCAAAACGGATCCCTGAGGGAATGGGATCACTGCCCAAACAGATCCCTGAGCCAATGTGATCACCAGCAAAACAGATCCCTGAGCCACTGGGATCCCGGGCCAAACAGATCCCTGGGTCAAAGGGATCAACAGCAAACCGGATCCCTGAGCCAATGGGATCTGTGGCCAAATGGATCCCTGGGCCAATGGGATCACCAGCAAACCGGATCCCCGGGCCAATGGGATCCTGGCTCAGGGATCACGAGCAGATCCCGACTGAGCCCCCGTCCCCCCGGCCCCGCCCCCCCCAGGGATCCACCCCGGCAGCGGGGGAGGGGGAGGGGCAGGATCCCAGCCAGAACGTGGGAGATGGGGGATCCCACCAGTGCGGGGCTCCAGTACCTCCCAGTACAGACCAGTTTAGGTCCTGCTGGTGATGCTGGGCTCCA
Organism: Falco punctatus; assembly: GCF_963210335.1. Lineage (NCBI taxonomy): Eukaryota > Metazoa > Chordata > Aves > Falconiformes > Falconidae > Falco > Falco punctatus. The sequence goes on along the minus strand of NW_027660306.1, from coordinate 95,796 downwards.
GTACCTCCCAGTACAGACCAGTTTAGCACCCACCTACCAGTGCTGGGCTCCAGTACCTCCCAGTACAGACCAGTTTAGCACCCAGCTCCCACTGCTGGGCTCCAGTACCTCCCAGTACAGACCAGTTTAGGTCCTGCTGGTGATGCTGGGCTCCAGTACCTCCCAGTACAGACCAGTTTAGCACCCACCTACCAGTGCTGGGCTCCAGTACCTCCCAGTACAGACCAGTTTAGCACCCAGCTACCAGTGCTGGGCTCCAGTACCTCCCAGTACAGACCAGTTTAGGTCCTGCTGGTGATGCTGGGCTCCAGTACCTCCCAGTACAGACCAGTTTAGGTCCTGCTGGTGATGCTGGGCTCCAGTACCTCCCAGTACAGACCAGTTGAGCACCCACCTACCAGTGCTGGGCTCCAGTACCTCCCAGTACAGACCAGTTTAGGCCCCACCTACCAGTGCTGGGCTCCAGTACCTCCCAGTACAGACCAGTTTAGGTCCTGCTGGTGATGCTGGGCTCCAGTACCTCCCAGTACAGACCAGTTTAGCACCCACCTACCAGTGCTGGGCTCCAGTACCTCCCAGTACAGACCAGTTTAGCACCCAGCTCCCACTGCTGGGCTCCAGTACCTCCCAGTACAGACCAGTTTAGGCCCCAGCTACCAGTGCTGGGCTCCAGTACCACCCAGTACAGACCAGTTTAGGTCCTGCTGGTGATGCTGGGCTCCAGTACCTCCCAGTACAGACCAGTTGAGCACCCACCTACCAGTGCTGGGCTCCAGTACCTCCCAGTACAGACCAGTTTAGGTCCTGCTGGTGATGCTGGGCTCCAGTACCGCCCAGTACAGACCAGTTTTGCACCCACCTACCGGTGCTGGGCTCCAGTACCTCCCAGTACAGACCAGTTTAGCACCCACCTACCAGTGCTGGGCTCCAGTACCTCCCAGTACAGACCAGTTTAGCACCCAGCTACCAGTGCTGGGCTCCAGTACCTCCCAGTACAGACCAGTTTAGGTCCTGCTGGTGATGCTGGGCTCCAGTACCTCCCAGTACAGACCAGTTTAGCACCCAGCTACCAGTGCTGGGCTCCAGTACCTCCCAGTACAGACCAGTTTAGCACCCAGCTACCAGTGCTGGGCTCCAGTACCTCCCAGTACAGACCAGTTTAGCACCCACCTACCAGTGCTGGGCTCCAGTACCTCCCAGTACAGACCAGTTTAGCACCCAGCTACCAGTGCTGGGCTCCAGTACCTCCCAGTACAGACCAGTTTAGGTCCTGCTGGTGATGCTGGGCTCCAGTACCTCCCAGTACAGACCAGTTTAGGTCCTGCTGGTGATGCTGGGCTCCAGTACCACCCAGTACAGACCAGTTTAGCACCCACCTACCAGTGCTGGGCTCCAGTACCACCCAGTACAGACCAGTTTAGGCCCCAGCTACCAGTGCTGGGCTCCAGTACCTCCCAGTACAGACCAGTTTAGCACCCAGCTACCAGTGCTGGGCTCCAGTACCTCCCAGTACAGACCAGTTTAGCACCCAGCTACCAGTGCTGGGCTCCAGTACCACCCAGTACAGACCAGTTTAGGCCCCAGCTACCAGTGCTGGGCTCCAGTACCTCCCAGTACAGACCAGTTTAGCACCCAGCTACCAGTGCTGGGCTCCAGTACCTCCCAGTACAGACCAGTTTAGCACCCACCTACCAGTGCAGGGCTCCAGTACCACCCAGTACAGACCAGTTTAGGTCCTGCTGGTGACGCTGGGCTCCAGTACCACCCAGTATAGACCAGTTTAGGTCCTGCTGGTGATGCTGGGCTCCAGTACCACCCAGTACAGACCAGTTTAGGTCTTGCTGGTGATGCTGGGCTCCAGTACCACCCAGTAGAGACCAGTTTAGGTCCTGCTGGTGACGCTGGGCTCCAGTACCACCCAGTACAGACCAGTTTAGGTCCTGCTGGTGATGCTGGGCTCCAGTACCACCCAGTACAGACCAGTTTAGGTCCTGCTGGTGATGCTGGGCTCCAGTACCACCCAGTACAGACCAGTTTAGCACCCAGCTCCCACTGCTGGGCTCCAGTACCTCCCAGTACAGACCAGTTTAGGTCCTGCTGGTGACGCTGGGCTCCAGTACCACCCAGTACAGACCAGTTTAGGTCCTGCTGGTGATGCTGGGCTCCAGTACCACCCAGTACAGACCAGTTTAGGTCTTGCTGGTGATGCTGGGCTCCAGTACCACCCAGTAGAGACCAGTTTAGGTCCTGCTGGTGACGCTGGGCTCCAGTACCACCCAGTACAGACCAGTTTAGGTCTTGCTGGTGATGCTGGGCTCCAGTACCACCCAGTAGAGACCAGTTTAGGTCTTGCTGGTGATGCTGGGCTCCAGTACCACCCAATAGAGACCAGTTTAGGTCCTGCTGGTGATGCTGGCTCCAGTACCACCCAGTACAGACCAGTTTAGGTCCTGCTGGTGATGCTGGGCTCCAGTACCTCCCAGTACAGACCAGTTTAGGCCCCACCTACCAGTGCTGTGCTCCAGTACCACCCAGTACAGACCAGTTTAGGCCCCAGCTACTAGTGCTGGGCTCCAGTACCACCCAGTACAGACCAGTTTAGGTCCTGCTGGTGATGCTAGGCTCCAGTACCTCCCAGTACAGACCAGTTTAGGTCCTTTTGGTGATGCTGGGCTCCAGTACCACCCAGTACAGACCAGTTGAGGTCCTTTTGGTGATGCTGGGCTCCAGTACCACCCAGTACAGACCAGTTTAGGTCCTGCTGGTGATGCTGGGCTCCAGTACCACCCAGTACAGACCAGTTTAGGTCCTGCTGGTGACGCTGGGCTCCAGTACCTCCCAGTACAGACCTGTTTAGCACCCAGCTCCCACTGCTGGGCTCCAGTACCACCCAGTTCATCCCAGTTTGAATCCCAGATTGTCCTGGTTGGGGTCTCCAAGCCCAGGGTGGGGTCTCCAAGCCCACCTTGGGGTCTCCAAGCCCAGGTTGGTTTCTCCAAGCCCAGGTTAGGGTCTCCAACCCAGCTCATCTCCAAGCCCACCTAGAAAGCCCAGGTTGGGGTCTCCAAGCCAAGTTCAGGTCCAAGCCCACCTAGAAAAGCCCAGGTTGGGGTCTCCAAGCCAAGTTCAGGTCCAAGCCCACCTAGAAAAGCCCAGGTTGGGGTCTCCAAGCCGATGTTGGGGTCTCCAAACCCAGGTTGGGGTCTCCAACCCAGCTCATCTCCAAGCCCACCTAGAAAGCCCAACCTTGGGGTCTGCAAGCCAAGTTCAGGTCCAAGCCCACCTAGAAAAGCCCAGGTTGGGGTCTCCAAGCCTAGCTCCAAGCCCACCTGAGAAGCCCAGATGAAGTTCTCCAAGCCCAGGTTGGGGTCTCCAAGCCCAGCCCAGCTCCAAACCCACCTCGAGATGCCCAGATGAAGTTCTCCAAGCCCAGCTCAGCCTCCGCCTTCTTCTAGGAGAGCCAGGTTGAAGGTGTCCTCACCCTCCGGTGGCCCCGTGTCCTCCTCGGAGCCACCCCACCCCACCCCCCACCCCCATCTGAAGAAGCAGGGACCACCCCCCATCAAAGCCAACCCCCAAAGCGGTGGTGGGACCCCAAGCCCACGTCCCCGTCTTTGAGGAACCACTCACCGCTGGTGGGACGGGGGTGGTGGTGGCGATGGTGGTGGTGGCCAGGTCCCCGTGGCGCGATGACGTCAGAGGGGTGGGGGTGGGGGGTGGTGGGTGGGGGTGGGGGTGGTGGGGTCGTCGTTTGGGGTGGGAAAAGCGTCTGGGAGGAAGTTCTCGCGCCCCGGTGAACTTCCTCTTCTGGTGGTGACCTTTTCACCGGCGCTTTCACATCGTCTTTCGGCCAGACCGCTTCCCCCACCGCCTGTCCCACCACCTGTCCTGTCCCACCACCTGTCCCACCACCACCTTCTCCAAAGTTCTTCTCCTCCCCAGTCAAGGCCGCCGCCCCCACCGTCTACCCGCTGATCTCCTGCGAGGACTGCCAGGACAAGGTCACCTTCGGTTGCTTGGTCAACAACTTCTTCCCCGAACCCGTCACCGTCACCTGGGTCTCCAGGATTTCAGGAGAAGCTGAGACCTTCCCGGTCATCTACAGACCAGGGACCTACTACACCCTCAGCAGCGAGTTCACCGTCCCCGCCCTTAACGTGGACAACGAGATCTTCCAGTGCAGGGTGGACCACAGAAGCACCGGAACCATCATCAAGAACATCACGGGTGAGGAGAAGGTGGTGAGGAGGAGATCCCGGCATGGCACGAGGTCTTGGTGGACCTCAAAGAGGGGCTGGTGTCTCTCCAAGGCGTGTGCGATGTCTTGGTGGACACCTAGATGACACCTAGATGGGTTGATGTTTCTCCAAGGCTTGCACGAGGTCTTGGTGGACCTCGAAGAGGGGCTGGTGTTTCTCCAAGGCTTCCACGAGGTCTTGGTGGACACCTAGATGACCCCTGGATGGGTTGGTGTTTCTCCAAGGCTTCCACGAGGTCTTGGTGGACACCTAGATGACCCCTGGATGGGTTGGTGTCTCTCCAAGGCCTGAACGAGGTCTTGGTGGACACCTAGATGACCCCTAGATGGGTTGGTGTCTCTCCAAGGCTTGCACGAGGTCTTGGTGGACCCCTGGATGGGTTGGTGTCTCTCCAAGGCTTGCACGAGGTCTTGGTGGACCTCGAAGAGGGGTTGATGTTTCTCCAAGGCTTGCATGAGGTCTTGGTGGACACCTAGATGACCCCTAGATGGGTTGGTGTCTCTCCAAGGCTTGCACGAGGTCTTGGTGGACCTCGAAGAGGGGTTGATGTTTCTCCAAGGCTTGCATGAGGTCTTGGTGGACACCTAGACCACCCCTAGATGGGTTGGTGTTTCTCCAAGGCTTGCACGAGGTCTTGGTGGACACCTAGATGACCCCTGGATGGGTTGGTGCTTCTCCAAGGCTTGCACGAGGTCTTGGTGGACACCTCGAAGAGGGGTTGATGTTTCTCCAAGGCTTGCGCGAGGTCTTGGTGGACACCTAGATGACCCCTGGATGGGTTGGTGTTTCTCCAAGGCTTCCACGAGGTCTTGGTGGACACCTAGATGACCCCTGGATGGGTTGGTGTCTCTCCAAGGCCTGAACGAGGTCTTGGTGGACACCTAGATGACCCCTAGATGGGTTGGTGTCTCTCCAAGGCTTGCACGAGGTCTTGGTGGACCTCGAAGATGGGTTGATGTTTCTCCAAGGCTTGCACGAGGTCTTGGTGGACCTCGAAGAGGGGTTGATGTTTCTCCAAGGCTTGCATGAGGTCTTGGTGGACACCTAGATGACCCCTAGATGGGTTGGTGTTTCTCCAAGGCTTGCACGAGGTCTTGGTGGACACCTCGAAGAGGGGTTGATGTTTCTCCAAGGCTTGCGCGAGGTCTTGGTGGACACCTAGATGACCCCTGGATGGGTTGGTGTTTCTCCAAGGCTTGCACGAGGTCTTGGTGGACACCTAGACAACCCCTAGATGGGTTGGTGTTTCTCCAAGGCCTGAACGAGGTCTTGGTGGACACCTAGACCACCCCTAGATGGGTTGGTGTTTCTCCAAGGCTTGCACGAGGTCTTGGTGGACACCTAGACCACCCCTAGATGGGCTGGTGTTTCTCCAAGGCTTGCACGAGGTCTTGGTGGACACCTAGATGACCCCTAGATGGGTTGGTGTGTCTCCAAGACCTGAACGAGGTCTTGGTGGACCCCTGGATGGGTTGATGTTTCTCCAAGTCTTGCACGAGGTCTTGGTGGACCTCGAAGATGGGTTGATGTTTCTCCAAGGCTTGCACGAGGTCTAGATGGACCTCGAAGATGGGTTGATGTTTCTCCAAGGCCTGAACGAGGTCTTGGTGGACCTCGAAGATGGGTTGATGTTTCTCCAAGTCTTGCACGAGGTCTTGGTGGACCTCGAAGATGGGTTGATGTTTCTCCAAGGCTTGAACGAGGTCTTGGTGGACCCCTGGATGGGTTGATGTTTCTCCAAGTCTTGCACGAGGTCTTGGTGGACCCCTCTCCCTGATGTCCCTTCTCTTCAGGTCAGTCTGTGTGTCCGTCAGAGAAGGTGACAATCAAGCTCCTGAGCGACCCGGTCCAGGACAGCTCGGAGGGGAAGGTCCTTCTGCTGTGCCTCGTGGAGGGGAAGACGGCTGGTGACGCCAAGGTGCAGTGGCTGAGGAACCAGGAGGTGGTGGACCTGCGGCAGGAGGACAACACCTGCGACCAGTGCTCCACGGAGAAGGCCACCTTCACCAGCAAGGTCAACGTCAGCCTGGAGAGCTGGAACCTGGGGGCCGAGTTCTCCTGCAAGGTCACCCACCCTTCGCTGGAGGAACCGGCCATCCTCAACATCAGCACCTTCTGCTCAGGTAGGCGGGGTTTCTTGGAGGACATGGGGAGATGGAACATCTCAGAAGGTTGGTGGGCTCCACAGAGAGCCCAGAAGGTGCGTAGGGTTGGTGGGCTCCATGGAAAGCCCAGAAGGTCCGTAGGGTTGGTGGGCTCCATGGAAAGCCCAGAAGGTGCGTAGGGTTGGTGGGCTCCATGGAAAGCCCAGAAGGTCCGTAGGGTTGGTGGGCTCCATGGAAAGCCCAGAAGGTCCGTAGGGTTGGTGGGCTCCATGGAAAGCCCAGAAGGTGCGTAGGGTTGGTGGGCTCCATGGAAAGCCCAGAAGGTGCGTAGGGTTGGTGGGCTCCATGGAAAGCCCAGAAGGTCCGTAGGGTTGGTGGGCTCCACGGAGAGCCCAGAAGGTCTGTAGGGTTGGTGGGCTCCATGGAAAGCCCAGAAGGTCCGTAGGGTTGGTGGGCTCCATGGAAAGCCCAGAAGGTCCGTAGGGTTGGTGGGCTCCATGGAAAGCCCAGAAGGTCAAGCCATTGGTCGGTTGGGACACGGAGAGGTGGTGGGGTGGGGGGTTGGCCAGGAGGGTGGTCAGATGATGGAAAACCGGGTGGTTGGTTGGTTGGAGAACGTAGAGATGGATGGATGGTCAAGGTAGGTGGATGGTTGACCTTGGTGGGTGGTTGAACTTGGTGGATGGATGACCTGGGTGGATGGTTGACCTGGGTGGGTGGATGGTTGACCTTGGTGGATGGTCAAGGTGGATGGTTGACTTTCAAGGTGGATGGTCAAGGTGGATGGTTGACCTTGGGGGGTGGTTGAACTTGGTGGATGGATGCCCTGGGTGGATGGTTGACCTTGGTGGATGGTCAAGGTGGATGGTTGACCTGGGTGGGCGGATGGTTGACCTTGGTGGATGGTCAAGGTGGATGGTTGACTTTCAAGGTGGATGGTCAAGGTGGATGGTTGACCTTGGGGGGTGGTTGAACTTGGTGGATGGATGCCCTGGGTGGATGGTTGACCTTGGTGGATGGTCAAGGTGGATGGTTGACCTGGGTGGGCGGATGGTTGACCTTGGTGGATGGTCAAGGTGGATGGTTGACTTTCAAGGTGGATGGTCAAGGTGGATGGTTGACCTTGGGGGGTGGTTGAACTTGGTGGATGGATGCCCTGGGTGGATGGTTGACCTTGGTGGATGGTCAAGGTGGATGGTTGACCTGGGTGGGCGGATGGTTGACCTTGGTGGATGGTCAAGGTGGATGGTTGACCTTGGTGGATGGTCAAGGTGGATGGTTGACTTTCAAGGTGGATGGTTGACCTTGGTGGATGGTCAAGGTGGATGGTTGACCTGGGTGGATGGTCAAGGTGGATGGTTGACTTTCAAGGTGGATGGTTGACCTTGGGGGGTGGTTGAACTTGGTGGATGGTTGACCTGGGTGGATGGTTGACCTTGGTGGATGGTCAAGGTGGATGGTTGACCTGGGTGGGTGGATGGTTGACCTTGGTGGATGGTCAAGGTGGATGTTTGACCTTGGTGGATGGTCAAGGTGGATGGTTGACTTTCAAGGTGGATGGTTGACCTTGGTGGATGGTCAAGGTGGATGGTTGACTTTCAAGGTGGATGGTTGACCTTGGTGGATGGTCAAGGTGGATGGTTGACTTTCAAGGTGGATGGTTGACCTGGGTGGATGGTCAAGGTGGATGGTTGACCTGGGTGGATGGTTGACCTGGGTGGGTGGTTGACCTGGGTGGATGGTTGACCTTGGTCGCTGGTTGACCTGGGTGGTGGACAGACGGGTGGGTGCAGCCCCATCCCCCACCCCCACAAACCACCCCACGACCCCACACAATGATGATGGCCAAGGAGACGTGACACCACCGTGATGGTGGCAACCAAGGGCCAGCATTTTGGGGTGGGGTGGGGTGGTGGTCACCAAATGTCTTCCCCCTCCTCGACGTTTGGCGTCAGCCCAAGGTCCACCCCCCTCAACACCCCTCCCCCACCCACCCCCACCACCAGATGACAGACCAGATGTGGAGGTCACCATCACCCCCCCATCCCTGGAGGACCTCTACCTCAGCCAGAACGCCAACATCACCTGCTTGGCCGTCAACCTGAAGTCCCCCGAGGACGTGAAGTTCTCCTGGAGCCGGGACAAAGGTAACGCCTTGGAGGCCACCAAGGGACCGGTGGTCAAGTTGGAGAACGGTCTCTACCAGATGAGCAGCACCCTCAAGCTCTGCGCCGACGAGTGGAACTCCGGTGAGAAGTTCACCTGCACCGTCAACATCCCCGACCTCGGCGAGCCCATCGTCAGGTCCATTAGGAAAGACACAGGTAGGCCCCCGTCCCACGTCCCACCATCGCGGTCCCGGTGTGGGACGGTCCAACGGAAGAGGCTGGGCTGCTGGGGGAGTCTGCTGGAAGGGTCTGCTGGAAGGGGCTGGTCTACTGGAAGGGTCTGCTGGGAGAGGCTGGTCTACAGGAAGGGTCTACTGGAAGGATCTACTGGAAGGGTCTACTGGAAGGGGATAGTCTACTGGAAGGGTCTACTGGAAGGGGCTGGTCTACTAGAAGGGTCTACTGGAAGGGTCTACAGGAAGGATCTACTGGAAGGGTCTACTGGAAGGGTCTACTGGAAGGGTCTACTGGAAGGGTCTTCTGGAAGGGTCTTCTGGAAGGGTCTACTGGAAGGGTCTACTGGAAGGGTCTGCTGGAAGGGTCTTCTGGAAGGGTCTACTGGAAGGGGATAGTCTACTGGAAGGGTCTACTGGGAGAGGCTGGTCTACTGGAAGGGTCTACTAGAAGGGTCTACTGGAAGGGTCTGCTGGAAGGGTCTACTGGAAGGGTCTGCTGGAAGGGTCTGCTGGAAGGGTCTACTGGAAGGGTCTGCTGGAAGGGTCTACTGGGAGAGGCTGGTCTACTGGAAGGGTCTGCTGGAAGGGTCTACTGGAAGGGTCTGCTGGAAGGGTCTGCTGGAAGGGTCTACTGGAAGGGTCTGCTGGAAGGGTCTACTGGGAGAGGCTGGTCTACAGGAAGGATCTACTGGAAGGGTCTACTGGGAGAGTCTACTGGAAGGATCTAATGGAAGGGGATAGTCTACTGGAAGGGTCTACTGGGAGAGGCTGGTCTACAGGAAGGATCTACTAGAAGGGTCTACTGGAAGGGTCTGCTGGGAGAGGCTGGTCTACTGGGATGGTCTACTGGAAGGGTCTGCTGGAAGGGTCTACTGGAAGGGTCTACTGTGAGAGGCTGGTCTACAGGAAGGATCTACTGGAAGGGTCTACTGGAAGGGTCTACTGGAAGGGTCTACTGGGAGAGGCTGGTCTACTGGAAGGGTCTACTGGAAGGGTCTGCTGGAAGGGTCTGGTCTACTGGAAGGGTCTACTGGGAGAGGCTGGTCTACAGGAAGGATCTACTGGAAGGGTCTGCTGGAAGGGTCTACTGGAAGGGGATAGTCTACTGGAAGGGTCTACTGGGAGAGGTTGGTCTTCTGGAAGGGTCTACTGGAAGGATCTACTGGAAGGGTCTACTGGGAGAGGCTGGTCTACTGGAAGGGTCTACTGGAAGGGTCTACTGGGAGAGGCTGGTCTACTGGACGGGTCTACTGGGATGGTCTACTGGAAGGGTCTACTGGGATGGTCTACTGGAAGGGTCTACTGGAAGGGTCTACTGGAAGGGTCTACTGGGATGGTCTACTGGAAGGGTCTAGCCTACTGGGAGAGCCAACTGGGCCGGCCAACTGGGGGAGCTCCACCCCTCCCACCACCCTTGACCTTCTCTCGCCCCTCCCCCCCTCCCCCTCCCAGACGTCCCCGTGAAGCCACCTTCCGTCTACGTCTTCCCGCCGCCGGCGGAGCAGCTGGCCCAGCAGGAGGTGGCCACCTTGACCTGCTTGGCTTTGGGTTTCACTCCCCGCGACATCCTGGTGACCTGGACCCGAGAGGACCATCCGGTGACCCCCGGTAGCTTCTCCACCTTCGGTCCTCAAGCGGAAGGTGACACCTACACGGTCTACAGCAAGTTGGACGTGCCGGTGGCCGCCTGGCAGCGCGGCGAGACCTTCGCGTGCGTGGTGGGACACCAGGGGATCCCCATGAACTTCGTGCAGAGGAGCTTGGACAAGTCCATGGGTAAACCCACCGCCGTCAACGTCTCGGTGGTCCTGGCCGACGCCGACGTCACCTGCTACTAGAGTTGGGGGGGAGGGGACGGGGTTGTCCACCTGGGGTGGGGTGGGGTGGGAGAAGATGTAAATCCGCATCCGAATAAAAAAAACGACCCAAAAAAAGGTGAAAAAAAACCCAAAAAACAACAAAAAAACCCGGCGATAAAACGCCGAAAGCGCCGCGCGATGCGCCGACGGCAACTGGGACGGTGTACTGGGCTGGGCTGGTCTACTGGGAGGTACTGGTCTACTGGGAGAGGCAACTGGGCCGGTCTACTGGACTGGTCTGGTCTACTGGGAGAGGCAACTGGGCCGGTCTACTGGACGGGTCTGGTCTACTGGAAGGGTGTGGTCTACTGGGAGAGGCAACTGGGCTGGTCTACTGGACTGGTCTGGTCTACTGGGAGGTTCTGGTCTACTGGGAGAGCCAACTGGGCTGGTCTACTGGGAGGTTCTGGTCTACTGGGAGAGCCAACTGGGCCGGTCTACTGGACGGGTCTGGTCTACTGGAAGGTTCTGGTCTACTGGGAGAGGCAACTGGGCCGGTCTACTGGACGGGTCTGGTCTACTGGAAGGGTGTGGTCTACTGGGAGAGGCAACTGGTCTGGTCTACTGGGAGGTTCTGGTCTACTGGGAGAGCCAACTGGGCCGGTCTACTGGACGGGTCTGGTCTACTGGAAGGTTCTGGTCTACTGGGAGAGGCAACTGGGCCGGTCTACTGGACTGGTCTGGTCTACTGGGAGAGGCAACTGGGCCGGTCTACTGGACGGGTCTGGTCTACTGGAAGGGTGTGGTCTACTGGGAGAGGCAACTGGGCCGGTCTACTGGACGGGTCTGGTCTACTGGAAGGTTCTGGTCTACTGGGAGAGCCAACTGGGCTGGTCTACTGGGAGGTTCTGGTCTACCGGGAGAGCCAACTGGGCCGGTCTACTGGACGGGTCTGGTCTACTGGACTGGTCTGGTCTACTGGGAGGTTCTGGTCTACTATGAGAGCCAACTGGGCTGGTCTACTGGACTGGTCTGGTCTACTGGGAGAGGCAACTGGGCCGGTCTACTGGACGGGTCTGGTCTACTGGGAGGTTCTGGTCTACTGGGAGAGGCAACTGGGCCGGTCTACTGGACGGGTCTGGTCTACTGGGAGAGCCAACTGGGCTGGTCTACTGGACGGGTCTGGTCTACTGGGAGGTTCTGGTCTACTGGGAGAGGCAACTGGGCCGGTCTACTGGACGGGTCTGGTCTACTGGAAGGGTGTGGTCTACTGGGAGAGGCAACTGGGCCGGTCTACTGGACTGGTCTGGTCTGCTGGGAGGTTCTGGTCTACTGGGAGAGCCAACTGGGCTGGTCTACTGGGAGGTTCTGGTCTACTGGGAGAGCCAACTGGGCCGGTCTACTGGACGGGTCTGGTCTACTTGGAGAGGCAACTGGGCCGGTCTACTGGACGGGTCTGGTCTACTGGAAGGTTCTGGTCTACTGGGAGAGGCAACTGGGCCGGTCTACTGGACGGGTCTGGTCTACTGGAAGGTTCTGGTCTACTGGGAGAGGCAACTGGGCCGGTCTACTGGACGGGTCTGGTCTACTGGAAGGGTGTGGTCTACTGGGAGAGGCAACTGGTCTGGTCTACTGGGAGGTTCTGGTCTACTGGGAGAGCCAACTGGGCTGGTCTACTGGACGGGTCTGGTCTACTGGGAGGTTCTGGTCTACTGGGAGAGGCAACTGGGCCGGTCTACTGGACGGGTCTGGTCTACTGGAAGGGTGTGGTCTACTGGGAGAGGCAACTGGGCCGGTCTACTGGACGGGTCTGGTCTACTGGGAGGTTCTGGTCTACTGGGAGAGCCAACTGGGCTGGTCTACTGGGAGGTTCTGGTCTACTGGGAGAGCCAACTGGGCCGGTCTACTGGACGGGTCTGGTCTACTGGACTGGTCTGGTCTACTGGGAGGTTCTGGTCTACTATGAGAGCCAACTGGGCTGGTCTACTGGACTGGTCTGGTCTACTGGGAGAGGCAACTGGGCCGGTCTACTGGACGGGTCTGGTCTACTGGGAGGTTCTGGTCTACTGGGAGAGGCAACTGGGCCGGTCTACTGGACTGGTCTGGTCTACTGGGAGAGGCAACTGGGCCGGTCTACTGGACGGGTCTGGTTTACTGGAAGGGTGTGGTCTACTGGGAGAGGCAACTGGGCCGGTCTACTGGACGGGTCTGGTCTACTGGAAGGTTCTGGTCTACTGGGAGAGCCAACTGGGCCGGTCTACTGGACGGGTCTGGTCTACTGGAAGGTTCTGGTCTACTGGGAGAGGCAACTGGGCTGGTCTACTGGACGGGTCTGGTCTACTGGAAGGGTGTGGTCTACTGGGAGAGGCAACTGGGCTGGTCTACTGGACGGGTCTGGTCTACTGGAAGGGTGTGGTCTACTGGGAGAGGCAACTGGGCTGGTCTACTGGACGGGTCTGGTCTACTGGAAGGGTGTGGTCTACTGGGAGAGGCAACTGGGCTGGTCTACTGGACTGGTCTGGTCTACTGGGAGGTTCTGGTCTACTGGGAGAGCCAACTGGGCTGGTCTACTGGGAGGTTCTGGTCTACTGGGAGAGCCAACTGGGCCGGTCTACTGGACGGGTCTGGTCTACTGGAAGGTTCTGGTCTACTGGGAGAGGCAACTGGGCCGGTCTACTGGACGGGTCTGGTCTACTGGAAGGGTGTGGTCTACTGGGAGAGGCAACTGGTCTGGTCTACTGGGAGGTTCTGGTCTACTGGGAGAGCCAACTGGGCCGGTCTACTGGACGGGTCTGGTCTACTGGAAGGTTCTGGTCTACTGGGAGAGCCAACTGGGCCGGTCTACTGGACGGGTCTGGTCTACTGGGAGGTTCTGGTCTACTGGGAGAGCCAACTGGTCTGGTCTACTGGGAGGGCGTGGTCTACTGGGAGAGCCTGGGGTGGGGCTATGGAAGGAGGTGGGCGTGGTCTTCAGCCGTGGAGGTCAACGGTGTTGGGTGGGGGGAGCCCACCCCGCCGCTCCACTCCTCCCAAAGAAGGAAATTCCCCAAAACTGAGGGTTTTCACCCCAAAAAATCCCTTTTTTCCCCACCAAAAATCCCCGTGGTCCCTTTTGGAGGAGATTTTTGGGCGAAAACAAGAGATTTTGGGGAAAAAACGGCTGGAAATGGTAATGGTGGGTTTTTTTCTACCAAAAATCCTCGTGGTCCATTTTGGAGGAGATTTTTGGGGGAAAACAAGAGATTTTTGGGAAAAACCGGGTGGAAATGGTGGATTTTTTTTCCACCAAATCCTCGTGGTCCCTTTTGGAGGAGATTTTTGGGTGAAAACAAGAGATTTTGGGGAAAAAACAGGTGGAAATGGTGTTTTTTTCCCACCATTAATCCCGCTGGTCCGTTTTGGAGGAGATTTTTGGGTGAAAACAAGAGATTTTGGGGAAAAACCGGCTGGAAATGGTGGGTTTTTTCCACCATTAATCCCCGTGGTCCCTTTTGGAGGAGATTTTTGGGCGAAAACAAGAGATTTTGGGGAAAAAACGGCTGGAAATGGTGGTTTTTTTCCACCAAATCCTCGTGGTCCCTTTTGGAGGAGATTTTTGGGCGAAAACAAGAGATTTTGGGGCAAAACCGGGTGGAAATGGTGGGTTTTTTTCCACCAGAAATCCCCGTGGTCCATTTTGGAGGAGATTTTTGGGCGAAAACAAGAGATTTTGGGGAAAAACCGGGTGGAAATGGTGGATTTTTTCCACCCAAAATCCCCATGTTCCCTTTTGGAGGAGATTTTTGGGCGAAAACAAGAGATTTTGGGGAAAAACCGGGTGGAAATGGTGGGGTTTTCCCACCAGTAATCCCCATGGTCCCTTTGGAGGAGACTTTGGGGCAAAACCGGGAGATTCTGGGGCAAAAACAGGTGGATTTTTTTTTTTTCCACCAAAAATCCCCGTGGTCCAGATTTTGGGGCGAAAACGGGTGGAAATGTGTTTTTTTTTGTTTTTTTTTTTTTTTTTTCCTGGACACGCTGAAAATCCCGGTGTCCCCTTTGCCGTTTTACGGGGATCGGGGAGAAGGATTTTGGGCGAAAAACGGGGGAAACCGTGTTGGTTTTTTTCCGCCGCCTTGACCCAAAATATCTGATTCTTGGCTCTGGCGGACAAACGGAAAAAACGGGTGGAAAAACGGGTGGAAAAATGGTGAAAACCGTTTTTTTTTTTTTTTTTTTTTTTTTTTTGTTTTGTTTTTTGTGGGTTTTGTTTTGTTTTTTGTGGGTTTTGTTTGTTTGTTTTTTTCCCCAGAAACGCCGAAAATCCTGGTGTCCCCTTTGCCATTTAACGGGGATCAGGGAGAAGGATTTTGGGTGAAAAACGTGGTTTTTTTTTTTTTTTTCCGCTGCCTGGACCCAAAATATATGATTCTTGGCTCTGGCGGACAAACGGAAAAACGGGTGGAGAAATGGGTGGAAAAATGGTGAAAACCGGGTTTTTTTGGGGTTTTTTTTTGCTTTTTTTTTTTGCTTTTTTTTGGTTTTTTTGGTTTTTTTTGGGTTTTCCTTCCCCAGAAACGCCGAAAATCCCGGTGTCCCCTTTGCCGTTTAACGGGGATCGGGGAGAAGGATTTTGGGTGAAAATATCTGATTCTCGGCTCTGGCGGACAAACGGAAAAAACGGGTGGAGAAATGGGTGGAAAAACGGTGAAAACCATTTTTTGGGGGGTTTTTTCTTGGTTTTTTTGGGGTTTTTTTGTTTGGTTTTTTTTTTTTTTTTTGTTTGGTTTTTTTTTGTGTTTTTTGGTTTTTTTGTTTTTTCCCCAGAAACTCCGAAAATCCCGGTGTCCCCTTTGCAGTTTACCGGGGATCGGGGAGAAGGATTTTGGGTGAAAATATCTGATTCTCGGCTCTGGCGGACAAACGGAAAAAACGGGTTGAGAAATGGGTGTAAAAACGGTGAAAACCGGTTTTTTGGGGGTTTTTTCTTGGGGTTTTTTGGGGTTTTTTTGGGTTTTTTGTTTGGTTTTTTTTTGTGTGTTTTTTGTTTGGGTTTTTTTTTGTGTTTTCTGTTTTTTGTTTTTTTTTTTTTTGTTTTGTTTTCCCCAGAAACACCGAAAATCCTGGTGTCCCCTTTGCCGTTTACCGGGGATCGGGGAGAAGGATTTTGGGTGAAAATATCTGATTCTCGGCTCTGGCGGACAAAGGGAAAAAACGGGTGGAAAAACGGGTGAAAACCGGGGTCGTGGTTTGGTTTTTTTTGTTTTTTTTTTTTTTTTTTTATTATTTTATTTATTTATTTATTTATTTTTGGCTGCAGGTGCCAGATGTCCTCGAGGCGGTGGGTCGCGGGGGTTGGGCTCCGTGGGGTGGGGGTGGGTGGTGGGTGGTGGGTGGTGGGGTGGGGGTGGTGGTGGGGTGGGGGTGTCTCCAGCGGTGTTGCCCCTCCCCCACCGGCGCCCTCCTCTCTCTCGCCCCCCCCTCCCCCTCCCCAGGTGGCGCGGCGGCGGCCGTGGTGGTGGTGGGCGAGGACCCACCTCCGGGGGTGGACCAAGAAGCCGCCGAGCTCTGGACGGCCGCGACCTTCATCGTCCTCTTCCTCCTCAGCCTGGGCTACAGCACCGGGGTCACCCTCTTCAAGGTAAGGCCCCTCCCCCACACCCACCCGCGGGCCGTTGGAGCATCGCCGTTAATTAAAGTTAATTAACCACCCCACCCCTCCCCCCGCCCACCACCACCACCCCCACCCCACCCCCCCCCCCGGTGTCTCCTCCAGGTGCTGTGATGGAGGGTGAAGGACCTTCAGCTGCTTCGGGGTGGGGGATGGGGGGTGGGGGGTGGGGGTGGGGCGCCTCGTGGAGGGGGTCGAGGGATCGAGCCGGCTCGGGAGAAGATTTGTGGATCCTGGAATCCACCCGCCGGCGCGCCAACGGAAAAAAAAAACCAAAAAAAACCCAAAAAACAAACAAAAAAAACCCCCAAAAAACCCAAACCCACACTTTTTTGCCCCAAAAGGAGCCCGGTTTTGGTGGCTCCACACTTCGATTCCCACCAAGCGACAAAAAAAATAAAAATAAAAAAAAATTTCAACAAAAAAATCACTGTTTTCTCCCTGAAATGAGCTCATTTTGTGGCGGTTCCTCACCTCAGTTCCCACCAAAATTACAAAAAACCCGCATTTTCCAATGAAAAAAAAACATTTTCCCCTGAAATAAACCCATTTTATGGTGGTTCCTCACCTCAGTTCCCACCAAAATTTAAAAAAAAATCATATTACAAAGAAAAAACCCATTTTCCCCTAAAATGAGCCCATTTTATGGTGGTTCCTCACCTCGATTCCCACCAAAATTACAAAAAACCCGCATTTTCCAACAAAAAAAAAACCATTTTCCCCTAAAATAAACCCATTTTGGGGTGGTTCCTCATGCTGATTCTCATCAATCCACAAAAAAACGCATTTTCCAACAAAAAAACCCATTTTCCCCTGAAATGAGCCCATTTTGTGGTGGTTCCTCACCTCAGTTCCCACCAAAATTACAAAAAAAAATCATATTCCAAAGAAAAAAACCCTTTTTCCCCCCAAATGAGCCCATTTTATGGTGGTTCCTCACCTCGATTCCCACCAAAATTACAAAAAACCCGCATTTTCCAACAAAAAAAAAACCATTTTCCCCTAAAATAAACCCATTTTGTGGTGGTTCCTCATGCTGATTCTCATCAATCCACAAAAAAACGCATTTTCCAACAAAAAAACCCATTTTCCCCCAAAATGAGCCCATTTTGTGGTGGTTCCTCACCTCGATTCCCACCAAAATTACAAAAAACCCGCATTTTCCAACAAAAAAACCCATTTTCCCCTAAAATAAACCCATTTTGGGGTGGTTCCTCACGCCGATCCTCATCAATCCACAAAAAAACGCATTTTCCAACAAAAAAACCCATTTTCCCCCGAAATGAGCCCATTTATGGTGATGTCCCCCCCCCCCCCCCTTCCCGCCAGACCCCCAATTCCCACCAAAATAACGAAAAAACCCGATTTAGCCCCATTTTCTCCCCTTCCCCCCCACCTCCCCCTCCCCCCGCGGTGCCGACGTGCCGCTCGACCCCAAAATTTCCATTTTTCGCCCCAAAAAAAAAGCCCCCGGCTGGTGTTTACCGTCAGCCCGGGGTTTCGCTTCTCCCCTCCCCCCTCCCTCGCGGGGGGAATTTTGGGGCCGTTTGAGTCATTTTCGGAGCCGCCGTTTCTCCGTCTGAGTCAGGCGGAAAAAACATCGCTCGCCGCACCCAAAATACCCTTTTTTCAGCCCAAAACACCCCGCTGCTTTCCCGTGAGAAAAACGACCGAAAAATCTTGAAAAAAAAGGGGGTTTTGGGTCAAAAATCCTGCGCGGGGGGAGGGGCGGTTAATAAACGGTGAATAACGGCGGCGGTCGGACCCGTTTTTGGGGTTTTTCACCCCAAATTGGGGTGGATGGAGGATCCGGAATTCTCCGGGGTGGGGGGGGGGGGTGGGGGGAGGGGAACCAAGGGGGGGGGTGGGGAACCAAAACCTATAGAACCTGGTATGACCCCACATGGCCCCTATAGCCCCCATAGCCCCTATAGCCCACATAGCCCCTATAGCCCACATAGCCCCTATAGCCCCCATAGCCCCTATAGCCCCCATAGCCCCCATAGCCCCTATAGCCCCCATAGCCCCCATAGCCCCTATAGCCCCCATAGCCCCTATAGCCCCCATAGCCCCTATAGCCCCCATAGCCCCCATAGCCCCCATAGCCCCTATAGCCCCTATAGCCCCCATAGCCCCTATAGCCCCCATAGCCCCTATAGCCCCCATAGCCCCCATAGCCCCCATAGCCCCCATAGCCCCCATAGCCCCTATAGCCCCCATAGCCCCTATAGCCCCCATAGCCCCCATAGCCCCTATAGCCCCCATAGCCCCCATAGCCCCTATAGCCCCCATAGCCCCTATAGCCCCCATAGCCCCCATAGCCCCCATAGCCCCCATAGCCCCCATAGCCCCCATAGCCCCCATAGCCCCTATAGCCCCCATAGCCCCCATAGCCCCCATAGCCCCTATAGCCCCCATAGCCCCCATAGCCCCTATAGCCCCCATAGCCCCTATAGCCCCTATAGCCCCTATAGCCCCCATAGCCCCCATAGCCCCCATAGCCCCCATAGCCCCTATAGCCCCTATAGCCCCTATAGCCCCCATAGCCCCTATAGCCCCCATAGCCCCCATAGCCCCTATAGCCCCCTTAGCCCCTATAGCCCCCATAGCCCCCATAGCCCCTATAGCCCCCATAGCCCCCATAGCCCCCATAGCCCCTATAGCCCCCATAGCCCCTATAGCCCCCATAGCCCCCATAGCCCCCATAGCCCCCATAGCCCCTATAGCCCCTATAGCCCCCATAGCCCCCATAGCCCCCATAGCCCCTATAGCCCCCATAGCCCCCATAGCCCCCATAGCCCCTATAGCCCCCATAGCCCCTATAGCCCCCATAGCCCCTATAGCCCCTATAGCCCCCATAGCCCCCATAGCCCCTATAGCCCCTATAGCCCCCTTAGCCCCCATAGCCCCCATAGCCCCCATAGCCCCTATAGCCCCTATAGCCCCCATAGCCCCCATAGCCCCCATAGCCCCCATAGCCCCCATAGCCCCTATAGCCCCCATAGCCCCTATAGCCCCTATAGCCCCCATAGCCCCTATAGCCCCCATAGCCCCTATAGCCCCCATAGCCCCCATAGCCCCCATAGCCCCTATAGCCCCTATAGCCCCCTTAGCCCCCATAGCCCCTATAGCCCCTATAGCCCCCTTAGCCCCCATAGCCCCTATAGCCCCCATAGCCCCTATAGCCCCCATAGCCCCCATACCCCTATAGCCCCCATAGCCCCCATAGCCCCCATAGCCCCCATAGCCCCCATAGCCCCTATAGCCCCCATAGCCCCTATAGCCCCCTTAGCCCCTATAGCCCCCATAGCCCCTATAGCCCCTATAGCCCCCATAGCCCCCATAGCCCCTATAGCCCCCATAGCCCCCATAGCCCCTATAGCCCCCATAGCCCCTATAGCCCCCTTAGCCCCTATAGCCCCCATAGCCCCTATAGCCCCTATAGCCCCCATAGCCCCTATAGCCCCTATAGCCCCCATAGCCCCCATAGCCCCTATAGCCCCTATAGCCCCCATAGCCCCTATAGCCCCTATAGCCCCCATAGCCCCCATAGCCCCTATAGCCCCCATAGCCCCCATAGCCCCTATAGCCCCTATAGCCCCTATAGCCCCCATAGCCCCCATAGCCCCTATAGCCCCTATAGCCCCCATAGCCCCCATAGCCCCTATAGCCCCCATAGCCCCCATAGCCCCCATAGCCCCCATAGCCCCTATAGCCCCCATAGCCCCCATAGCCCCTATAGCCCCCATAGCCCCCATAGCCCCCATAGCCCCCTTAGCCCCTATAGCCCCCATAGCCCCCATAGCCCCTATAGCCCCTATAGCCCCCATAGCCCCCATAGCCCCTATAGCCCCTATAGCCCCCATAGCCCCCATAGCCCCCATAGCCCCTATAGCCCCCATAGCCCCCATAGCCCCCATAGCCCCCATAGCCCGTATAGCCCCTATAGCCCCCATAGCCCCCATAGCCCCCATAGCCCCCATAGCCCCCATAGCCCCTATAGCCCCCATAGCCCCTATAGCCCCTATAGCCCCTATAGCCCCTATAGCCCCCATAGCCCCTATAGCCCCCATAGCCCCCATAGCCCCCATAGCCCCTATAGCCCCCATAGCCCCCATAGCCCCTATAGCCCCTATAGCCCCCATAGCCCCCATAGCCCCTATAGCCCCCATAGCCCCCATAGCCCCTATAGCCCCCATAGCCCCTATAGCCCTTATAGCCCCCATAGCCCCTATAGCCCCTATAGCCCCCATAGCCCCCATAGCCCCCATAGCCCCTATAGCCCCCATAGCCCCCATAGCCCCCATAGCCCCTATAGCCCCCTTAGCCCCTATAGCCCCCATAGCCCCTATAGCCCCCTTAGCCCCTATAGCCCCCATAGCCCCTATAGCCCCCATAGCCCCCATAGCCCCTATAGCCCCTATAGCCCCCATAGCCCCTATAGCCCCTATAGCCCCCATAGCCCCCATAGCCCCTATAGCCCCTATAGCCCCCATAGCCCCCATAGCCCCTATAGCCCCCATAGTCCCTATAGCCCCCTTAGCCCCTATAGCCCCCATAGCCCCTATAGCCCCTATAGCCCCCATAGCCCCTATAGCCCCTATAGCCCCCATAGCCCCCATAGCCCCTATAGCCCCTATAGCCCCTATAGCCCCCATAGCCCCCATAGCCCCCATAGCCCCCATAGCCCCTATAGCCCCCATAGCCCCTATAGCCCCCATAGCCCCCATAGCCCCCATAGCCCCTATAGCCCCCTTAGCCTCTATAGCCCCCATAGCCCCCATAGCCCCTATAGCCCCTATAGCCCCTATAGCCCCCATAGCCCCCATAGCCCCTATAGCCCCCATAGCCCCCATAGCCCCCATAGCCCCCATAGCCCCCATAGCCCCTATAGCCCCCATAGCCCCCATAGCCCCCATAGCCCCCATAGCCCCCATAGCCCCCTTAGCCCCTATAGCCCCTATAGCCCCTATAGCCCCCATAGCCCCTATAGCCCCCATAGCCCCCATAGCCCCCATAGCCCCCATAGCCCCTATACCCCCTATAGCCCCCATAGCCCCCATAGCCCCCATAGCCCCCATAGCCCCTATAGCCCCCATAGCCCCCATAGCCCCTATAGCCCCCATAGCCCCCATAGCCCCCATAGCCCCCATAGCCCCTATAGCCCCCATAGCCCCCATAGCCCCTATAGCCCCCATAGCCCCCATAGCCCCCATAGCCCCCATAGCCCCTATAGCCCCCATAGCCCCCATAGCCCCTATAGCCCCCATAGCCCCTATAGCCCCCATAGCCCCCATAGCCCCCATAGCCCCTATAGCCCCCATAGCCCCCATAGCCCCCATAGCCCCCATAGCCCCCATAGCCCCCATAGCCCCCATAGCCCCTATAGCCCCCATAGCCCCCATAGCCCCTATAGCCCCCATAGCCCCCATAGCCCCCTTAGCCCCCATAGCCCCCATAGCCCCCATAGCCCCCATAGCCCCCATAGCCCCTATAGCCCCCATAGCCCCCATAGCCCCTATAGCCCCCATAGCCCCTATAGCCCCCATAGCCCCTATAGCCCCCATAGCCCCCATAGCCCCCATAGCCCCCATAGCCCCCATAGCCCCTATAGCCCCCATAGCCCCCATAGCCCCCATAGCCCCCATAGCCCCTATAGCCCCCATAGCCCCCATAGCCCCTATAGCCCCCATAGCCCCTATAGCCCCCATAGCCCCCATAGCCCCCATAGCCCCTATAGCCCCCATAGCCCCCATAGCCCCCATAGCCCCCATAGCCCCCATAGCCCCCATAGCCCCCATAGCCCCCATAGCCCCTATAGCCCCCATAGCCCCCATAGCCCCTATAGCCCCCTTAGCCCCCATAGCCCCCATAGCCCCCATAGCCCCCATAGCCTCCATAGCCCCTATAGCCCCCATAGCCCCTATAGCCCCTATAGCCCCCATAGCCCCCATAGCCCCTATAGCCCCCATAGCCCCCATAGCCCCCATAGCCCCCATAGCCCCTATAGCCCCTATAGCCCCCTTAGCCCCTATAGCCCCCATAGCCCCCATAGCCCCCATAGCCCCCATAGCCCCTATAGCCCCCATAGCCCCCATAGCCCCCATAGCCCCCATAGCCCCCATAGCCCCCATAGCCCCCATAGCCCCTATAGCCCCCATAGCCCCCATACCCCCTATAGCCCCCATAGCCCCCATAGCCCCCATAGCCCCCATAGCCCCCATAGCCCCCATAGCCCCTATAGCCCCTATAGCCCCCATAGCCCCCATACCCCCTATAGCCCCCATAGCCCCTATAGCCCCCATAGCCCCCATAGCCCCCATAGCCCCTATAGCCCCTATAGCCCCCATAGCCCCCATAGCCCCCATAGCCCCCATAGCCCCTATAGCCCCCATAGCCCCCATAGCCCCTATAGCCCCTATAGCCCCCATAGCCCCCATAGCCCCTATAGCCCCCTTAGCCCCCATAGCCCCCATAGCCCCCATAGCCCCTATAGCCCACATAGCCCCTATAGCCCCCATAGCCCCCATAGCCCCTATAGCCCCCATAGCCCCTATAGCCCCCATAGCCCCCATAGCCCCCTTAGCCCCTATAGCCCCTATAGCCCCCATAGCCCCCATAGCCCCTATAGCCCCCTTAGCCCCTATAGCCCCTATAGCCCCCATAGCCCCCATAGCCCCCATAGCCCCCATAGCCCCTATAGCCCCCATAGCCCCCATAGCCCCTATAGCCCCTATAGCCCCCATAGCCCCCATAGCCCCTATAGCCCCCATAGCCCCTATAGCCCCCATAGCCCCCATAGCCCCCATAGCCCCCATAGCCCCCATAGCCCCTATAGCCCCCATAGCCCCCATAGCCCCTATAGCCCCCATAGCCCCCATAGCCCCCATAGCCCCCATAGCCCCTATAGCCCCCATAGCCCCCATAGCCCCCATAGCCCCCATAGCCCCCATAGCCCCCATAGCCCCCATAGCCCCTATAGCCCCCATAGCCCCTATAGCCCCTATAGCCCCCATAGCCCCCATAGCCCCTATAGCCCCCATAGCCCCTATAGCCCCCATAGCCCCCATAGCCCCCATAGCCCCCATAGCCCCCATAGCCCCCATAGCCCCTATAGCCCCCATAGCCCCCATAGCCCCTATAGCCCCCATAGCCCCCATAGCCCCTATAGCCCCCATAGCCCCCATAGCCCCCATAGCCCCCATAGCCCCTATAGCCCCTATAGCCCTTATAGCCCCCATAGCCCCCATAGCCCCCGTAGCCCCTATAGCCCCCATAGCCCCCATAGCCCCCATAGCCCCCATAGCCCCTATAGCCCCCATAGCCCCCATAGCCCCCATAGCCCCCATAGCCCCTATAGCCCCCATAGCCCCTATAGCCCCCATAGCCCCTATAGCCCCTATAGCCCCCATAGCCCCCATAGCCCCCTTAGCCCCCATAGCCCCCATAGCCCCTATAGCCCCCATAGCCCCTATAGCCCCCATAGCCCCCATAGCCCCTATAGCCCCCATAGCCCCTATAGCCCCCATAGCCCCCATAGCCCCTATAGCCCCCATAGCCCCCATAGCCCCCATAGCCCCCATAGCCCCCATAGCCCCCATAGCCCCTATAGCCCCTATAGCCCCTATAGCCCCCATAGCCCCTATAGCCCCCATAGCCCCCATAGCCCCCATAGCCCCTATAGCCCCCATAGCCCCCATAGCCCCCATAGCCCCCATAGCCCCCATAGCCCCCATAGCCCCTATAGCCCCTATAGCCCCCATAGCCCCCATAGCCCCCATAGCCCCCATAGCCCCCATAGCCCCCATAGCCCCCATAGCCCCTATAGCCCCCATAGCCCCTATAGCCCCCATAGCCCCTATAGCCCCCATAGCCCCCATAGCCCCTATAGCCCCCATAGCCCCTATAGCCCCCTTAGCCCCTATAGCCCCCATAGCCCCCATAGCCCCCTTAGCCCCTATAGCCCCCATAGCCCCCATAGCCCCTATAGCCCCCATAGCCCCCATAGCCCCCATAGCCCCCATAGCCCCCATAGCCCCTATAGCCCCTATAGCCCCCATAGCCCCTATAGCCCCCATAGCCCCCATAGCCCCCATAGCCCCCATAGCCCCCATAGCCCCTATAGCCCCCATAGCCCCCATAGCCCCCATAGCCCCCATAGCCCCCATAGCCCCCATAGCCCCTATAGCCCCTATAGCCCCCATAGCCCCCATAGCCCCCATAGCCCCCATAGCCCCCATAGCCCCCATAGCCCCTATAGCCCCCTTAGCCCCCATAGCCCCCATAGCCCCTATAGCCCCCATAGCCCCCATAGCCCCCATAGCCCCTATAGCCCCCATAGCCCCCATAGCCCCTATAGCCCCCATAGCCCCCATAGCCCCCATAGCCCCTATAGCCCCTATAGCCCCCATAGCCCCCATAGCCCCTATAGCCCCCATAGCCCCCATAGCCCCCATAGCCCCTATAGCCCCCATAGCCCCTATAGCCCCTATAGCCCCCATAGCCCCCATAGCCCCTATAGCCCCCATAGCCCCCATAGCCCCCATAGCCCCCATAGCCCCTATAGCCCCTATAGCCCCCATAGTCCCTATAGCCCCCATAGCCCCCATAGCCCCCATAGCCCCCATAGCCCCCATAGCCCCCATAGCCCCTATAGCCCCCATAGCCCCTATAGCCCCCATAGCCCCTATAGCCCCCATAGCCCCCATAGCCCCCATAGCCCCCATAGCCCCTATAGCCCCCATAGCCCCCATAGCCCCTATAGCCCCTATAGCCCCCATAGCCCCCATAGCCCCCATAGCCCCCATAGCCCCCATAGCCCCTATAGCCCCCATAGCCCCCATAGCCCCCATAGCCCCTATAGCCCCCATAGCCCCTATAGCCCCTATAGCCCCCATAGCCCCCATAGCCCCCATAGCCCCCTTAGCCCCCTTAGCCCCTATAGCCCCTATAGCCCCCATAGCCCCCATAGCCCCTATAGCCCCCATAGCCCCCATAGCCCCTATAGCCCCTATAGCCCCCATAGCCCCCATAGCCCCTATAGCCCCTATAGCCCCCATAGCCCCCATAGCCCCTATAGCCCCCATAGCCCCCATAGCCCCCATAGCCCCTATAGCCCCCATAGCCCCTATAGCCCCTATAGCCCCCATAGCCCCCATAGCCCCTATAGCCCCCATAGCCCCCATAGCCCCTATAGCCCCCATAGCCCCTATAGCCCCTATAGCCCCCATAGCCCCCATAGCCCCTATAGCCCCCATAGCCCCCATAGCCCCCATAGCCCCTATAGCCCCCATAGCCCCTATAGCCCCCATAGCCCCCATAGCCCCCATAGCCCCCATAGCCCCCATAGCCCCCATAGCCCCTATAGCCCCTATAGCCCCCATAGCCCCCATACCCCCTATAGCCCCCATAGCCCCTATAGCCCCCATAGCCCCCATAGCCCCTATAGCCCCCATAGCCCCCATAGCCCCCATAGCCCCCATAGCCCCCATAGCCCCCATAGCCCCTATAGCCCCTATAGCCCCCATAGCCCCCATAGCCCCTATAGCCCCCATAGCCCCCATACCCCCTATAGCCCCCATAGCCCCCATAGCCCCTATAGCCCCCATAGCCCCTATAGCCCCTATGGCCCATATAGCCCCTATCGCCCCGCCCCCCCTCGCAGCGCCCCGCCCCCAAATCAGATCGGAAACGGGGAAAAAAACGGGAAAAATGTATTTTCCGGGTGGAGAATATTTACAAGGGTGGGGGAGGGGGGCGGGGGGGGGCGGAAGTGGGGGCGGGGAGTTATGGAAATTTCCAGCAGCTTCCGGCGGCGGCGGGATCTGGCGGCGGAATCCGGTGGGATCCATCGGGATCCATCGGGATCCATCGGGATCCATCGGGAACGGTGTTATTTCACCTGGGGGGGGGGGGAGGGGGATTCGTTATCGGTCGGGGCAATTAGTCGGGAGGGGAGGGGGGGGGAAATGGGGGGATGGTGGGAAATGGGGGGGGAAATGGGGATTTTGGGAAAAAAATGGAGGAAAATGGGAATTTGGGGAAAAAATGGGGGGAAAACGGGGATTTGGGGAAAAAACGGAGGAAAAATGGGGATTTGGGGGGGAGGGGAGGGGAGGAAACGGGGGTGTGGGGGGAAATGGGGGAGGAAACGGGGATTTGGGGAAAAAATGGAGAAAAATGGGGATTTTGGAAAAAACGGGGGAAAATGGAGATTTGGGGGGGGATGGGGGAAATGGGAAAAGGGATTTTGGGAAAAAATGGAGGAAAAACAGGGATTTGGGGGGAGGGGAGGGGGGATGGGGGATGGGATAAATGGGGATTTTGGGAAAAAATGGAGGAAAAAAGGGGATTTGGGGAAAAAATGGAGGAAAAACGGGAATTTGGGGGAAGGAAGGGGGGGGAACGAGTGTTTTGGTGGGAATGGGTGGAAAAATGGGATTTTGGGAAAAAATGTGGGAAAATAGGGATTTGGGTGGAAATGGGGAGAAACCCGGGATTTTTCCAAAGGGGGGGAGGGGAAATAAGGATTTTTTTTGCAAGGATTGGGGGAAAAAAGGGATTTTCTGCAGGAATTAGGGGAAAATAGGGATTTTTTTGCGAGGATTGGGGAAAAAATAGGGATTTTCTGCAGGAATTAGGGGAAAATAGGGATTTTTTTGCGAGGATTGGGGAAAAAATAGGGATTTTTTGCAGGAATTAGGGGAAAATAGGGATTTTTTTGCGAGGATTGGGGAAAAAATAGGGATTTTTTGCAGGAATTAGGGGAAAATAGGGATTTTTTTTTGCGTGGATGTAGGAAAAAGAAGGATTTGGGTGGAAAACCACAGATTTTGGGCAAGAATTGGGGGGAGGACAGGGTGGGGTTTTTTTGTGAGGTTTGGGGAAAATGGGGATTTGTCCAAAATATGGGATAAAAATGGGGATTTTGGGGGAACACAAGGATTTTTTGGCGCAAATATGGGGGGAAAAATGGGGATTTGTCCAAAATATGGGATAAAAACATGGATTTTGGGGGAACACAAAGATTTTTTTGTGCAATTATGGGGGAAAATAGGGATTTGTCCAAAATATGAGATAAAAATGTGGATTTTGGGGGAACAGAAGGAATTTTTTGGCGGGAAAATGGGGATTTGTCCAAAATATGGGATAAAAACATGGATTTTGGGGGAACACAAGGATTTTTCGGTGCAAATATGGTGGAAAAATGGGGATTTGTCCAAAATATGGGATAAAAATGGGGATTTTGGGGGAACACACGGATTTTTTGTTACAAATATGGGGGGAAAATGGGGATTTGTCCAACTTATGGGATAAAAATGAGGATTTTGGGGGAACACAAGGATTTTTTGTCACAAATATGGGGGGAAAAATGGGGATTTGTCCAAAATATGGGATAAAAATGTGGATTTTGGGGGAACACAAGGATTTTTTGGCACAAATATGGGGGAAAATAGGGATGTTTTTTGTGCAGATGTGGTAAAAAGAAGGATTTGGGTGCAAATATATAGATTTTGGGCAAGGATTGGGGGCAGGACTTTTTTTTTTTTTTTTTTTTTTTTTTTGTGAGGGTGGGGGAAAATGGGGATTTGTCCAAAATATGGGATAAAAATAGGGATTTTGGGGGAACACAGGGATTTTTTGGTGCAAATATGGGGGAAAATGGGGATTTGTCCAAAATATGAGATAAAAATGGGGATTTTGGGGGAACACAAGGATTTTTTGGTGCAAATATGGGGGAAAATAGGGTTTTGTCCAAAATATGGGATAAAAATGTGGATTTTGGGGGAACACACGGATTTTTTGGCGCAAATACGGGGGAAAAATGGGGATTTGTCCAAAATATGGGATAAAAATGTGGATTTTGGGGGAACACAAGGATTTTTTGGCGCAAATATGGGGGAAAAATGGGGATTTGTCCAAGATACGGGATAAAAATGTGGATTTTGGGGGAACACAAGGATTTTTTGTCACGAATATGGGGGGAAAAATGGGGATTTGTCCAAAATATGGGATAAAAATGGGCATTTTTGGGGAACACAAGGATTTTTTGGCGCAAATATGGGGGAAAAATGGGGATTTGTCCAAAATATGGGATAAAAATGTGGATTTGGGGAGCGGGGACCCCCGTACCTTGATCAAGGTGACCGTGGCGCTGTAGAAGAGGCTGAGGATGAAGAGGACGATGAAGGTCGACGCGGTGGCCCAGAGGTTGTTGAGGTCCTCCTCCTCCGCCTCCGTGAAGCCTTCGAGCAGAGCTGGGGGGATGGGCGGAGAAAAGGGGGGGGTCAACACCATCACCCCACCGAGGGGGGCACCCTCGGGTGGGGTGCCAAGGGTGGGGGAGGGGACGCTCGGTTTGGGGTGGGTTTGGGGGGTTTTTGGCCATCTATAGGGCGGGTGCGCCCCAAAATCCAGGGTTTGCGCCCCAAAATCCAGGGTTTTCACCCCAGAATCCACGGTGGGGTGCGTACCCTGAAATCGGGGGGTTATAACCCAAAAAATTTGGGGTGCGTGCCTCAAGGTCGTCGGGTCGTAACCAAAATCGTTGGGTTACAACCCGAAATCGTCGGGTTAGAACCCAGAATCTGGGGGTTTCGCCCCAAAATGTCGGGCGCACCGGCAAAAAGCTGGGGGTTACACGGGGAAATTTGGGGGTACGCCCCAAAATCGGGGGGGTTATATCCCCAAATCCAGGTTTAAACACCAAAATCTAGGGTTTAGACCCCAAAATCTGAGGTGTGCACCCCAAAATCTGGGGTTTATACACCAAAATTTGGGGCCTGTACCCCAAAATTTGGGTTTCATACCCCAAAATTAGGGTGTAGACCCCAAAATATCGTATTTAGCCTCCAAAATCTGGGGTTTATACACCAAAATTTGGGGTCTGTACCCCAAAATTTGGGTGTACACCCCAAAATCTGGTATTTAGCCCCCAAAATCTGGATGCAGACCCCAAAATCCTGGTTTTACACCCCAAAATCTGATATTTAGACTCTGAAATCTGGGTGCACACTCCAAAATCTGGGGTGTGCACCCAAAAATCTGGGTTTTATACACCAAAATTTGGGGTTTATACCCCAAAACCTGGTATTTAACTAAGAAATCTGGGGGTTTACCCCAAAATCCGGCATTTAACCCCAAAAATCTGGGTTTTGCACCCCAAAATCTCGTATTTAGCCCCCGGAATTTGGGTGCACACTCCAAAATTTGGGATTTATACCCCAAAATCTGGGCTTTATACCCCAAAATCTGGGGTGTGCCCCCCAAAATCTGCGTTTTATACACCAAAAATTTGGGTTTTATGCACAAAAATTGGGGTGTACACCCCAAAATCTGGTATTTAGCCCCCAAAATCTGGATGCAGACCCCAAAATCTGATATTTAGACTCTGAAATCTGGGTGCACACTCCAAAATCTGGGGTGTGCACCCAAAAATCTGGGTTTTATACACCAAAATTTGGGGTTTATACCCCAAAACCTGGTATTTAACTAAGAAATCTGGGGGTTTACCCCAAAATCCGGCATTTAACCCCAAAAATCTGGGTTTTTCACCCCAAAATATCGTATTTAACCCCAAAATCTGGATGCAGACTCCAAATTTTGGGTGTGCACCCCAAAATCTCGTATTTAGCCCCCAAAATCTGGGTGCAGACCCCAAAAATCTGGGTTTTATTCCCCCAAATTGGGCGTGTGCACCCAAAAAATGTGGGTTTACAACCCAAAATCGTGGGTTTACACCCCAAAATCCGGTATTTAACCCCCAAAATCCAGGGTTTGCACCCCAAAAACCTGGTATTTGGCCCCCAAAATATGAGCGCAGACCCCAAAATCTGGGTTTTTTCCCCCAAAATCTGAGGTGCGCACCCAAAAAACCTGGTTTTACACCCCAAAATCGAGGGTTTACATCCCCAAAATCTGGAATTTAACCCCAAAATCCGTGTTTTACACCCCAAAATCCGGCGGTCACCCCACCGCTGCCCCCTCCCCCCCCAAAAAAAAAAAAAAAATTAAAAAAGACAACACAAAAAAAAAAAAAAAAAGGGATTTGCTAAATTTTTGCACGATTTTGGGGGAGGGGCGCTTGCACGAGGGCAACGCTTGTGCAAGGGTGGGGGAGGGGTGCTTGTGCAAGGGTGTGCGGTGGCAGGGTGCGCGAGGGGGGAGGTGCTCGTGCAAGGGGGAGGGGCGTGCAAGGAGGACACGGCAGGATGCACGGGGGCGACGCTTGCACGGGGACGACGCTTGCACGAGGACGACGCTTGCACGAGGACGACGCTTGCACGAGGACGACGCTTGCACAAGGGTGATGCTTGCACGAGGAGGATGCTTTCACGAGGGTGATGCTTGCACGAGGATGGAAGCAGGCTGCAAGGGGGGGCGCTTGTGCAAGGAGGACGCTTGTGCACGGCTGCAGCAGCCGGGTGCACAAGGATGCTGCTTGCACGAGGAGGGTGCTTGCACAAGGGTGCACGAGGATGGAAGCAGGCCGCACGAGGAGGACGCTTGTGCCCGGATGCAGCAGCCGGGTGCACAGGGAAGATGTTTGCACAAGGAAGGAGTGGAAAGATGCACGAAGACGGTGCTTGCACGAGGATGCACGAGGATGGAAGCAGGCCGCACGAGGAGGACGCTTGTGCACAGCTGCAGCAGCCGGGTGCACAGGGAAGATGCTTGCACGAGGAGGGTGCTTGCACAAGGGTGATGCTTGCACGAGGACGATGCTTGCACAAGGATGCACGAGGATGGAAGCGGGCTGCAAGGGGGGGGCGCTTGTGCAAGGAAGTTGCTTGTGCAAGGATGCAGCAGCCGGGTGCACGAGGATGCTGCTTGCACGAGGAGGGTGCTTGCACGAGGATGCACGAGGATGGAAGCAGGCTGCACGAGGAGGACGCTTGTGCAAGGATGCAGCAGCCGGGTGCACAGGGAAGATGCTTGCACGAGGAGGGTGCTTGCACAAGACGATGCTTGCACAAGGATGCACGAGGATGGAAGCGGGCTGCAAGGGGGGGGGACGGTTGTGCAAGCAGCATCCTCGTGCACGGATGCAGCAGCCGGGTGCACAAGGAAGATGTTCGCACGAGGATGGAAGCAGGCTGCACGAGGAGGACGCTTGTGCAAGGATGCAGCAGCCGGGTGCACAGGGAAAACGCTTGCACGAGGAGGATGCTTGCACAAGGGCAATGCTTGCACAACGGTGCACGAGGATGGAAGCGGGCTGCAAGGGGGGGACGCTTGCACGAGGAGGACGCTTGTGCCCGGATGCAGCAGCCGGGTGCACAAGGAAGATGTTTGCACAAGGAAGGCGTGGAAAGATGCACGAGGACGATGCTTGCACAAGGATGCACGAGGATGGGAGCAGGCTGCCAGGAGGGGACGCTTGTGCACGGATGCAGCAGCCGGGTGCACAGGGATGCTGCTTGCACGAGGACGATGCTTGCACGAGGATGCACGAGGATGGGAGCAGGCTGCAAGGGGAGGACGCAGCAGGAGGGTGCACAAGGACGCACGAGGACGACGCTTGCACGAGGACGATGCACACCCCCCCCGCCCATCCCCCCCCTCCCCGCCCCCCCCCACCCCCCCACCCCCCCCAAGCAAAAACCAGGTGTGGTGGCGCCTTTTTTTTTCCTGTAAAAATTCGATTTTATTGGTTTTTTTGTTGATTTTTCTGGGTTTTTTTGGGGTTTTTTTGTTTTCTTCCCATTTTCTTGGGGTGTTCTTGGGTTTTCTTGGGTGGTTTTTAAAATTTTTGGGGGGAGTTTCTTGGGTTTTCTCAGATTTTCTCAGGTTTTCTTGGGGTTTTTTTTATTACTTTCTTGGGGTTTGGGGATTTTCTCAGATTTTCTTGGGGGTTTCTTGGATTTTCTCAGATTTTCTTGGTTTTTTTTTTATTTTCCTGGGGGTTTTATGGATTTTCTTGGACTTTCTTGGAAGTAATTTTGGATTTTCTCAGATTTTCTTGGGGTTTTCTCAGATTTTCTTGGGGTTTTTTGGATTTTCTCAGATTTTCTTGGGGTTTTTTTTTTATTTTCTCAGATTTTCTTGGGGTTTTCTCAGATTTTCTTGGGGGTTTTTTGGATTTTCTCGGATTTTCTTGGGGTTTTCAGATTTTCTTGGGGTTTTTTATGGATTTTCTCGGATTTTCTTGGGGTTTTCTCAGATTTTCTTGGGGTTTTTAATGGATTTTCTCTGATTTTCTTGGGGTTTTCTCAGATTTTCTTGGGGGTTTTGGGATTTTCTCAGATTTTCTTGGGGGTTTTATGGATTTTCTCGGATTTTCTTGGGGTTTTTTTTGGATTTTCTCGGATTTTCTTGGGGTTTCCTCAGATTTTCTTGGGGTTTTATGGATTTTCTCGTATTTTCTTGGGGTTTTTTTTGGATTTTCTCGGATTTTCTTGGGGTTTCCTCAGATTTTCTTGGGGTTTTATGGATTTTCTCGGATTTTCTTGGTGTTTTCTCATGTTTTTTGGGGGGTTTTATGGATTTCCTTGGGGGGGTGTGTGTGTGGATTTTTTTTATTTTTTGGATTTCCTTGCATTTTTGGGGGGTCGTTCCCCCCCACCCCCCCCGGCGCTGCCTGTTGGCTTGGGGAGGGGCCACCTGGCCCCCTCCCCATCCATCCACGACCCACCCGGGGGGGAGGTGAAGCGGTGGGATGGGGGGGCGTCGAAGGGTCAGTAGCAGGCGGCGGCCGCGTCGGCCAGCACGAGGGAGACGTTGACGGCGGTGGCTTTACCGGAGGTTCTGTCCACCGAGCGTTGGGCCACCTGCAGCGGGATGCGCTCGTGGCCCACCAGGCAGGTGAAGACGCTGCCGGACCCCCAGTCGGCCCCGGTGACCCTCAGGGCGCTGTAGGTGAGGAAGGACGGGGGTGTCCCCGGCTGGGGGGTGGGGGGCAGGGTGACGTAGGCGGCGGGGGGCAGGGGCTCGCCGTCGCGCAGCCAGCGGACGAAGAGGTCGGGGGGGTTGAAGCCCTGCACCAGGCAGGTGACGGTGGCCGCTTCGTGGGACGAGAGCTGGTCCGAGGTCGGGGGGAAGACGTAGATGGAGGGGGCTTTGGCGGTGCCATCTGCGGGGGGGGGGGGAGGGGAGAGAGGGGGGTTAGTGAGGGGGCGAGGGGAGGGGGCAGGGGCGTCGCCCTGCCGGGGGGGGTTGCAAAGTAAAGGGGGCGATGGCATCGTTTTCCCTAGATTTTGCAAAAAAAAAACCCCAAACAAACCAAAAAACGGGGCAATTGAGCCGTTTTCCGCAGGTTTTGCAAAAAAAAAAATTAAAAAAATAAAAATAATTTAAAAAAATGGGGCAATTGAGCCGTTTTCCGCAGGTTTTGCAAAAAAAAAAAAAAAATTAAAAAAATAAAAATAAAAAAAAAATGGGGCAATTGCATGGTTTTCTCTAGATTTTGCAAAAAAACCCGGGGCAATTGAGTCGTTTTCCGCAGGTTTTGAAAAAAAAATAAATAAAAGAAATAATGGGGCAATTGCATTGGTTTCAGCAGATTTTGCAAAAGAATGGGGCAATAGCACCGTTTTCCACAGATTTTGCCAAAAAAAAAAAAAAAAAATGGAGCAATTGGACCGTTTTCTGCAGATTCTGCAAAAAAACGGGGCAATTGCATTGATTTCGGCAGGTTTTGCAAAAGAATGGAGCAATAGCACCGTTTTCCACAGATTTTGCAAAAAAGAAAAAAAAAATGGAGCAATTGCACCGTTTTCTGCACATTTTGCAAAAAAAAAAAAAGAAAGGGGGGGGCAATTGCACCGTTTTCTGCAGAGTTCACAAAAAAATGGGTGAATTGCATGATCTTCTTCAGAATTTGCAAAATAAATGGAGAAATTGCATTGTTTCCCCCAGCTTTTGCAAAATAAATGGGGTAATTGTGTCATTTTCTCCAGAATTTGCAAAAAAAAAATTGGGCAATTGCACCGTTTTCTGCAGATTTTGAAAAAAAAAAAAAAAAAGGGGCAATTGCATAATTTTCTCCAGAATTCACAAAATAAATGGAGAAACTGCATTGTTTCCCCCAGATTTTGCAAAATAAATTGAGGAATTGCATCTTTCCCCCTTATTTTGCAGAATAAATGGGGCAATTTCATCTTTCCCCCCAGATTTTGCAAAATAAATAGAGAAATTTCTTCGTTTTCTCCAGATTTTGCAAAATAAATGGAGAAATGGCTTCGGTTTCACCAGATTTTGCAAAATAAATGGAGAAATTTCATCTTTCCCCCCAGATTTTGCAAAATAAATGGAGAAATTTCATCTTTCCCCCCAGATTTTGCAAAATAAATGGAGAAATTGCTTCGTTTTCTCCAGATTTTGCAAAATAAAAGGAGAAATTTCATCTTTCCCCCCAGATTTTGCAAAATGAATGGAGAAATTTCTTCGTTTTCTCTAGATTTTGCAAAATAAATGGAGAAATTTCATCTTTCCCCCCAGATTTTGCAAAATAAATGGAGAAATTGCTTCTTTTTCTCCAGATTTTGCAAAATAAATGGAGAAATTGCTTCATTTTCGCCAGATTTTGCAAAATAAATGGAGAAATTTCATCTTTCCCCCCAGATTTTGCAAAATAAATGGAGAAATTGCTTCGTTTTCTCCAGATTTTGAAAAATAAAAGGAGAAATTTGATCTTCCCCCCCCCAGATTTTGCAAAATAAACGGGGAAATCGCATCATTTTCTCCCAGTTTTGAAAAAAAAAAAAAAAAAAATTGGGGCAACTGTGCCGGTTTCTCCAGAATTTGCGAAAAACATTGGGGCAATCGGGTCGTTGCCTCCAGAATTCGCAAAAAAAATGGGGGCAGCTGCATCGTTTTCTCCCGATTTTGCAAAACTGGGGCCGCCCAGCTGCACCCATCGCCCCCGCAAATTGCTGAAACCCCGTTTTTTTGCCCCCCCCCAAAAAAAAAAAAAAAAAAAAATTATGAATCAAAGGGCGATGCACCCGCTGCCCCTCCCCCCACCCCCTCGCCCGGCCTGGGACCTACCGGTGACCTTCTGGAGCTTGGCCTCGGTGGGGAACACCAGCTCAGGGTGGGTGACCCTGCAGGTGTAGACCTCCCCCTTGTCCCAGTCGTCGGCGCAGACGCTGGCGACGCCGCGGGCGCCGAAGAGCCCGTTGGGTTGCAGGAGCGGGGGCAGGGTGCGCGTCTCCAGCTCCTGGCCATTCTCCTTCCACCAGGAGATGACCAAGCCGTCAGCGCTCGGCAGGTTGTCCACCACGCAGGTCAGCTTGGCCACCTTCTCCTGGAAGATGTCGGCGAAGAGGGGAGGGACGACGCGCACCACGATCTCCCCGCCGTTGATGGGGCGGTCATCTGGAAGGGACAGCAGAGGGGGGGTCAGTGGGGGCGGTTGGGGGGTCAGTTGGGTTGGGTGGGTCGGTTGGGTGGGTCGGTTTGGTGGTCACTTAGGTTGGGTGGGTCAGTTGGGTTGGGTGGGTCAGTTTGGTGGTCAGTTGGGTTGGGTGGGTCGATTGGGTGGTCAGTTGGGTTGGGTGGGTCAGTTTGGTGGTCAGTTGGGTTGGGTGGATCGGTTGGGTGGTCACTTAGGTTGGGTGGTCAGTTGGGTTGGGTGGATCAGTTGGGTGGTCAGTTGGGTTGGGTGGGTTGGGTGGGTGGTCAGTTGGGTTGGGTGGATCAGTTGGGTGGTCAGTTGGGTTGGGTGGGTTGGGTGGGTGGTCAGTTGGGTTGGGTGGATCAGTTGGGTGGTCAGTTGGGTTGGGTGGGTTGGGTGGGTGGTCAGTTGGGTTGGGTGGGTCGGTTGGGTGGTCAGTTGGGTTGGGTGGGTCGGTTGGGTGGTCCGTTGGGTTGGGTGGGTCGGTTGGGTGGGTCAGTTAGGTTGGGTGGGTCAGGTGGGTCGGTTGGTTGGGTGGGTGGTTTGTGTGGGTCAGTTGGGTGGGTTGGGTTGGGTGGGTCAGGTGGGTCAGTTGGGTGGTTGGGTGGTTGGTTTGGGTTGGTCAGTTGGGTTGGGTGGGTGGGTTGGGTGTTCACTTGGGTTGGGTGGGTCGGTTGGGTGGTCAGTTGGGTGGGTTGGTTGGGTGGGTCAGTTGGTTGGTTAGGTCGGGCTGGTTAGTTGGGTCAATTAGTTGGTTAGCTGGGTGGGTTGGGTGGGTTGGTTAGGTCGGTTGGGTTAGTTGGGCTTGCTTAGGTGGGTTGGGTTAGCTGGGGTGGGTTAGTTGGGTTAGTCGGGCCGGTTGGGTCGCCCCACCAGGAGCCCTCCCCCACCCCACCCCCCCCACCCCACCCCACCCCCCCCGGTGGGACCCCTTGGCTTACAGCCGCACTCCAGCACTTTGCTGGTGTTCCTCATCTCCTCCTCCACCTGGCACGTGTAGACGGCGCCGGTGTCCCACTCGGCTTCGGTGACCACCACCCGGCTGTCGGTGACGTAGGCGGCTCTGCCGTCGGCCACCGAGGTCTCGGTGGTCACCCCCTCGCGGAGGGGGGTCCCGTTCTTCAGCCAGCGGATGGCGGCGGGGGGCTGCCGGGGGCCGCGGATCTGGCAGAGGAGGCTGGAGTTGCGGTAGGGGCCCTCGAAGTCCTCGCGGGACGGCGGGTGGAGCGTGATCACGGGGGTCACGTGGGCCGAGGGACCTGCGGGGAGGGGACACGGGGGGGGGGAGGGGACACGGGGGGGGGGGGGTGAGCGGGTGGAGACCTCCGAGGTGGGGGTGGGGGGAGGGGAGGGGTGCGCGAGTGCTGGGGTGTAGCCGTGGTGGGATGCAGGACCGGGATGCTCAGGGGAAGGATGCTCAGGGCGGGATGCAGGAGAAGATGCGGGGTGGGATGCAGGACCGGGATGCTCAGGGGAAGGATGCTCAGGGCGGGATGCAGGAGAAGATGCGGGGTGGGATGCAGGACCGGGATGCTCAGGGGAAGGATGCTCAGGGCGGGATGCAGGAGAAGATGCGGGGCGGGATGTAGGACCAGGATGCTCAGGGGAAGGATGCTCAGGGCGGGATGCAGGAGAAGATGCGGGGCGGGATGCAGGACCGGGATGCTCAGGGGAAGGATGCAGGGGTGGGATGCAGGAGAAGATGTGGGGTGGGATGCGGGGTGGGATGCAGGACCAGGATGCTCAGGGTGGGATGCTCAGGGCGGGATGCAGGGTGGGATGCAGGACGGGGATGCTCAAGGTGGGATGCTCAGGGTGGGATGCAGGACTGGGATGCTCAGGGTGGGATGCAGGGTGGGATGCAGGACAAGGATGCCCGGGGTGGGATGCTGGGTGGGATGCAGGACCGGGATGCTCAGGGTGGGATGCAGGGTGGGATGCAGGACAAGGATGCTCGGGGTGGGATGCTGGGTGGGATGCTGGACCAGGATGCTCAGGGTGGGATGCAGGACAAGGATGCTCGGGGAGGGATGCTGGGTGGGATGCTGGACCAGGATGCTCAGGGTGGGATGCAGGGTGGGATGCAGGACAAGGATGCTCGGGGAGGGATGCTGGGTGGGATGCTGGACCAGGATGCTCAGGGTGGGATGCTCGGGGTGGGATGCAGGGTGGGATGCAGGACAAGGATGCTCGGGGTGGGCTGCAGGACCGGGATGCTCGGGATGGGATGCTCGGGGTGGGATGCTCAGGGTGGGATGCAGGACAAGGATGCTCGGGGAGGGATGCTGGGTGGGATGCTGGACCAGGATGCTCAGGGTGGGATGCAGGGTGGGATGCAGGACAAGGATGCTCGGGGAGGGATGCTGGGTGGGATGCTGGACCAGGATGCTCAGGGTGGGATGCTCAGGGTGGGATGCAGGACAAGGATGCTCGGGGTGGGATGCAGGGTGGGATGCAGGACAAGGATGCTCGGGGTGGGATGCTCAGGGTGGGATGCAGGACAAGGATGCTCGGGGTGGGATGCAGGGTGGGATGCAGGACAAGGATGCTCGGGGTGGGATGCAGGACAAGGATGCTCGGGGAGGGATGCTGGGTGGGATGCTGGACCAGGATGCTCAGGGTGGGATGCTCGGGGTGGGATGCTCAGGGTGGGATGCAGGACAAGGATGCTCGGGGAGGGATGCTGGGTGGGATGCTGGACCAGGATGCTCAGGGTGGGATGCTCGGGGTGGGATGCTCAGGGCGGGATGCAGGACAAGGATGCTCGGGGTGGGCTGCAGGACCGGGATGCTCGGGATGGGATGCAGGACAAGGATGCTCAGGGTGGGATGCTCGGGGCGGGATGCAGGACAAGGATGCTCGGGGTGGGATGCTCAGGGCAGGATGCAGGACAAGGATGCTCAGGGTGGGATGCGGGGCGGGCTGCAGGACGGGGATGCTCGGGGAGGGATGCAGGGTGGGATGCAGGACAAGGATGCTCGGGGTGGGATGCAGGACCGGGATGCGGGGCGGGCTGCAGGACCGGGATGCTCAGGGTGGGATGCTCGGGATGGGATGCAGGACAAGGATGCTCGGGGTGGGATGCAGGCCAAGGATGCTCAGGGCGGGATGCAGGACAAGGATGCTCGGGGTGGGCTGCAGGACCGGGATGCTCAGGGTGGGATGCAGGGTGGGATGCAGGACAAGGATGCTCGGGGAGGGATGCTGGGTGGGATGCTGGACCAGGATGTTCAGGGTGGGATGCTCGGGGAGGGATGCAGGACCGGGATGCTCGTGGAGGGATGCAGGGTGGGATGCAGGACTGGGATGCGGGGCGGGCTGCAGGACCGGGATGCTCGGGGTGGGATGCAGGGTGGGATGCAGGACAAGGATGCTCAGGGTGGGATGCAGGACCGGGATGCGGGGCGGGCTGCAGGACCGGGATGCTCAGGGTGGGATGCAGGACCGGGATGCGGGGCAGGATGCAGGACAAGGATGCTCAGGGTGGGATGCAGGGTGGGATGCAGGACCGGGATGCTCAGGGTGGGATGCGGGGCGGGCTGCAGGACCGGGATGCTCGGGGTGGGATGCAGGGTGGGATGCAGGACAAGGATGCCCGGGGCGGGCTGCAGGACGGGGATGCTCGGGGTCGGTCGGTCGGTGTGGGGGGTCGGTCCGGGGGGTGGGGGGTGACTCACCGGGGTTGGAGAGGGACCGGCGGCGCGTGCCGCGGGGGTGGGCGGCCGTGCAGGAGAAGGGCTGCTGGGACTTGCCCTGCTCCAGGGGGAGGCTGAGGCGGCTGCTGGCGGCGTAGAGACCCCCGGCCGGGGTGGGGGGGAAGGCGGCCGCCCCCTCCCCCACGCTGCGGTTGGACGCGTCGCTCCAGCTCCAGGTCAGCTCGGGGGGCAGGAAGCCCACCGCCAGGCAGCCCACCGCGTACAGCCCGGGGGTGCCGGGGGGGGCCGCAGGACACCAGCGGGAACAGCTCCGGCGCGCTGGAGGACCCTGGGGGGAGGGGGAGGGGAGGGGGGGGGAGGGGGGGGGAGGGGGGGGGTCAGGGGGCGGGGCACGGCCCGCGAGAGGGGCTGAGCCCACCCCGACCACCCCCCCACACCCCCCGGGCTGGGGGAGAACCCAGGGATTTGGGGGAAAAACCCAGCGATTTGGGGGGCAAAATTTAGCATTTCTGGGCAGTGACCCCGTTTTGGGGCAAAACCCAGTGATTTGGGGGCAAAACCCAGCGATTTGGGGGCAAAATTTACCGTTTCTGGGCAGTGACCCCATTTTGGGGCAAAACCCAGCGATTTGGAGGCAAAATTTAGCATTTCTGGGCAGTGACCCATTTTGGGGCAAAACCCAGCGATTTTGGGGCAGAACCCAGCGATTTGGGGGCAAAATTTACCGTTTCTGGGCAGTGACCCATTTTGGGGCAAAACCCAGCGATTTTGGGGCAAAACCCAGCGATTTGGGGGCAAAATTTACCGTTTCTGGGCAGTGACCCCGTTTTGGGGCAAAACCCAGCGATTTGGGGGCAAAATTTACGATTTCTGGGCAGTGACCCCTGGTTTTGCGGCAAAACCCAGCGATTTTGGGGCAAACCCCAGCGATTTGGGGGGCAAAATTTAGCATTTCTGGGCAGTGACCCCGTTTTGGGGCAAAACCCAGCGATTTGGGGGCAAAATTACCATTTCTGGGCAGTGACTCCGTTTTGGGGCAAAACCCAGCAATTTGGAGGCAAAATTTAGCATTTCTGGGCAGTGACCCCGTTTTGGGGTAAAACCCAGCGATTTGGGGGCAAAACCCAGCGATTTGGGGGCAAAATTTAGCATTTCTGGGCAGTGACCCCGTTTTGGGGCAAAACCCAGCAATTTGGGGGCAAAACCCAGCGATTTGGGGGCAAAATTTAGCATTTCTGGGCAGGGACCCCATTTTGGGGCAAAATCCAGCGTTTTTGGGGCAAAATTTACGATTTCTGGGCAGTGACCCCATTTTGGGGTAAAACCCAGCGATTTGGGGGCAAACCCCAGCGATTTGGGGGCAAAATTCAGCATTTCTGGGCAGTGACCCCGTTTTGGGGCAAAACCCAGCAATTTGGGGGCAAAACCCAGCGATTTGGGGGGCAAAATTCAGCATTTCTGGGCAGTGACTCCGTTTTGGGGCAAAACCCAGCAATTTGGGGGCAAAAAATACCATTTCTGGGCAGTGACCCCTTTTGGGGCAAAACCCAGTGATTTTGGGGCAAAGCCCACCCGGTTTGGGGCAAAAAATACCGTTTCTGGGCAGTGACCCCATTTTGGGGCAAAACCCAGCGATTTTGGGACAAAGCCCACCCGGTTTGGAGCAAAATTCACCATTTCTGGGCAGTGACCCCATTTTGGGGCAAAATCCAGCGATTCTGGGGCAAAATTTAGCATTTCTGGGCAGTGACCCCCGGTTTTGGGGCAAAACTCAGCGATTTTGGAGCAAAACCCACTGGGACCAGTGCTGGACCTCCCAGTTGCTCGTTACTGGGCCAGTATAAGCACCACATAGCTGCCCCTGGAGGACCAGTATGGACCAGTATGGACCAGTTAGGACCAGTACCAGTACCAGCACCCACAGCCGCCCCATAGCTGCTTCTGCAGAACCAGTACGGGACCAGTACGGGACCAGTACGGGACCAGTATGGGACCAGTACGGGCACCCACAGCCGCCCCATAGCTGCTTCTGCAGAACCAGTACGGGACCAGTACGGGACCAGTACGGGACCAGTACGGGCACCCACAGCCACCCCATAGCTGCTTCTGCAGAACCAGTACAGGACCAGTACGGGACCAGTACGGGACCAGTATGGGACCAGTACCGGCACCCACAGCCGCCCCATAGCTGCCCCTGCAGGACCAGTATGGGACCAGTACGGGACCAGTACGGGCACCCACAGCCGCCCCATAGCTGCTTCTGCAGAACCAGTATGGGACCAGTACGGGACCAGTATGGGACCAGTACCGGCACCCACAGCCGCCCCATAGCTGCCCCTGCAGGACCAGTATGGGACCAGTACGGGACCAGTACGGGCACCCACAGCCGCCCCATAGCTGCTTCTGCAGAACCAGTATGGGACCAGTACGGGACCAGTACTGCCACCCACAGCCGCCCCATAGCTGCTTCTACACAACCAGTACGGGACCAGTACGGGACCAGTACGGGACCAGTATGGGACCAGTACGGGCACACACAGCCGCCCCATAGCTGCTTCTGCAGAACCAGTATGGGACCAGTACGGGACCAGTATGGGACCAGTCCCGTCACCCACAGCCGCCCCATAGCTGCTTCTGCAGAACCAGTACGGGACCAGTACGGGACCAGTACGGGACCAGTATGGCCACCCACAGCCGCCCCATAGCTGCTTCTACACAACCAGTACGGGACCAGTACGGGACCAGTACGGGACCAGTATGGGACCAGTACCGGCACCCACAGCCGCCCCATAGCTGCTTCTGCAGAACCAGTACAGGACCAGTACGGGACCAGTATGGGACCAGTACGGGCACCCACAGCCGCCCCATAGCTGCTTCTGCAGAACCAGTACGGGACCAGTACGGGACCAGTATGGCACCAGTATGGGACCAGTACCGGCACCCACAGCCGCCCCATAGCTGCCCCTGCAGGACCAGTACGGGACCAGTACGGGACCAGTACCGGCACCCACAGCCGCCCCATAGCTGCTTCTGCAGAACCAGTACGGGACCAGTACGGGACCAGTATGGGACCAGTACCGGCACCAACTGCCACCCCATAGCTGCTTCTGCAGAACCAGTACGGGACCAGTATGGCACCAGTATGGGACCAGTACGGGCACCCACAGCCGCCCCATAGCTGCTTCTGCAGAACCAGTATGGGACCAGTACGGGACCAGTATGGGACCAGTACCGGCACCAACTGCCACCCCATAGCTGCTTCTGCAGAACCAGTACGGGGCCAGTATGGGACCAGTATGGGACCAGTACTGCCACCCACAGCCGCCCCATAGCTGCTTCTGCAGAACCAGTATGGGACCAGTACGGGACCAGTACGGGACCAGTACGGGACCGGTACTGCCACCCACAGCCGCCCCATAGCTGCTTCTGCAGAACCAGTATGGGACCAGTACGGGACCAGTACGGGACCAGGACGGGCACCCACAGCCGCCCCATAGCTGCTTCTGCAGAACCAGTATGGGACCAGTACGGGACCAGTACGGGACCAGGACGGGCACCCACAGCCGCCCCATAGCTGCTTCTACACAACCAGTACGGGACCAGTACGGGACCAGTATGGGACCAGTATGGGACCAGTACCGGCACCCACAGCCGCCCCATAGCTGCTTCTACACAACCAGTACGGGACCAGTACGGGACCAGTACGGGACCAGTATGGGACCAGTACAGGCACCCACAGCCGCCCCATAGCTGCTTCTGCAGAACCAGTACGGGACCAGTATGGGACCAGTACGGCCACCCACAGCCGCCCCATAGCTGCTTCTGCAGAACCAGTATGGGACCAGTACGGGACCAGTACGGGACCAGTACGGCCACCCACAGCCGCCCCATAGCTGCTTCTGCAGAACCAGTATGGGACCAGTACGGGATCAGTATGGGACCAGTACGGCCACCCACAGCCGCCCCATAGCTGCTTCTGCAGAACCAGTACAGGACCAGTACGGGA
The DNA here is from genome assembly GCF_963210335.1 of Falco punctatus. NCBI lineage: Eukaryota > Metazoa > Chordata > Aves > Falconiformes > Falconidae > Falco > Falco punctatus. Next base: position 52,641 of record NW_027660306.1, on the reverse strand, counting down.
CCAGTACGGGACCAGTATGGGACCAGTACCGGCACCCACAGCCGCCCCATAGCTGCCCCTGCAGGACCAGTATGGGACCAGTACGGGACCAGTACGGGCACCCACAGCCGCCCCATAGCTGCTTCTGCAGAACCAGTATGGGACCAGTACGGGACCAGTACTGCCACCCACAGCCGCCCCATAGCTGCTTCTACACAACCAGTACGGGACCAGTACGGGACCAGTACGGGACCAGTATGGGACCAGTACCGGCACCCACAGCCGCCCCATAGCTGCCCCTGCAGGACCAGTATGGGACCAGTACGGGACCAGTACGGGCACCCACAGCCGCCCCATTGCTGCTTCTACACAACCAGTACGGGACCAGTACGGGACCAGTACGGGCACCCACAGCCACCCCATAGCTGCTTCTGCAGAACCAGTACGGGACCAGTACGGGACCAGTATGGGACCAGTACGGGCACCCACAGCCGCCCCATAGCTGCTTCTGCAGAACCAGTACGGGATCAGTACGGGACCAGTACGGGACCAGTACAGGCACCCACAGCCACCCCATAGCTGCTTCTACACAACCAGTACGGGACCAGTACGGGACCAGTACGGGACCAGTATGGGACCAGTACGGGCACACACAGCCGCCCCATAGCTGCTTCTGCAGAACCAGTATGGGACCAGTACGGGACCAGTATGGGACCAGTACCGGCACCCACAGCCGCCCCATAGCTGCTTCTGCAGAACCAGTATGGGACCAGTACGGGACCAGTATGGCCACCCACAGCCGCCCCATAGCTGCTTCTACACAACCAGTACGGGACCAGTACGGGACCAGTACGGGACCAGTATGGGACCAGTACGGGCACACACAGCCGCCCCATAGCTGCTTCTGCAGAACCAGTATGGGACCAGTACAGGACCAGTACGGGCACCCACAGCCGCCCCATAGCTGCTTCTACACAACCAGTACGGGACCAGTACGGGACCAGTACGGGACCAGTATGGGACCAGTACGGGCACACACAGCCGCCCCATAGCTGCTTCTGCAGAACCAGTATGGGACCAGTACGGGACCAGTATGGGACCAGTACCGGCACCCACAGCCGCCCCATAGCTGCTTCTGCAGAACCAGTATGGGACCAGTACGGGACCAGTATGGCCACCCACAGCCGCCCCATAGCTGCTTCTACACAACCAGTACGGGACCAGTACGGGACCAGTACGGGACCAGTATGGGACCAGTACCGGCACCCACAGCCGCCCCATAGCTGCTTCTGCAGAACCAGTACAGGACCAGTACGGGACCAGTATGGGACCAGTACGGGCACCCACAGCCGCCCCATAGCTGCTTCTGCAGAACCAGTATGGGACCAGTACGGGACCAGTATGGGACCAGTACCGGCACCCACAGCCGCCCCATAGCTGCTTCTGCAGAACCAGTACGGGACCAGTACGGGACCAGTATGGGATTAGTACCGGCACCCACAGCCGCCCCATAGCTGCTTCTGCAGAACCAGTATGGGACCAGTATGGGACCAGTACGGGACCAGTATGGGACCAGTACGGGCACCCACAGCCGCCCCATAGCTGCTTCTGCAGAACCAGTACGGGACCAGTACGGGACCAGTACGGGACCAGTATGGGACCAGTCCCGTCACCCACAGCCGCCCCATAGCTGCTTCTGCAGAACCAGTATGGGACCAGTATGGGACCAGTATGGGACCAGTACGGGCACCCACAGCCGCCCCATAGCTGCTTCTGCAGAACCAGTATGGGACAAGTACAGGACCAGTATGGGACCAGTACGGGCACCCACAGCTGCCCCATAGCTGCTTCTGCAGAACAAGTACGGGACCAGAACAGGACCAGTACGGGACCAGTACAGGACCAGTACGGGCACCCGCAGCCGTCCCATAGCTGATTCTCTGGGACCAGTACAGGACCAGTATGGGAACAGTACGGGCCCAGTACGGGCACCCACAGCCGCCCCATAGCTGCTTCTGCAGAACCAGTACGGGACCAGTACGGGACCAGTATGGGACCAGTACGGGCACCCACAGCCGCCCCATAGCTGCTTCTGCAGAACCAGTACAGGACCAGTACGGGACCAGTACGGGACCAGTACGGGCACCCACAGCCGCCCCATAGCTGCTTCTGCAGAACCAGTACAGGACCAGTACGGGACCAGTACGGGACCAGTACAGGCACCCACAGCCACCCCATAGCTGCTTCTGCAGAACCAGTACAGGACCAGTACGGGACCAGTATGGGACCAGTACCGGCACCCACAGCCGCCCCATAGCTGCTTCTGCAGAACCAGTATGGGACCAGTACGGGACCAGTACGGGACCAGTACAGGCACCCACAGCCGCCCCATAGCTGCTTCTGCAGAACCAGTACAGGACCAGTACGGGACCAGTACGGGACCAGTACAGGACCAGTACCGGCACCCACAGCCGCCCCATAGCTGCTTCTGCAGAACCAGTACGGGACCAGTACGGGACCAGTACGGGACCAGTACGGGCACCCACAGCCGCCCCATAGCTGCTTCTGCAGAACCAGTACGGGACCAGTACGGGGCCAGTATGGGACCAGTATGGGACCAGTACCGGCACCCACAACTGCCCCATAGCTGCTTCTGCATAACCAGTATGGGACCAGTATGGGACCAGTATGGGACCAGTACAGGACCAGTATGGGACCAGTACGGGCACCCACAGCCGCCCCATAGCTGCTTCTGCAGAACCAGTACGGGACCAGTACGGAACCAGTACGGGACAAGTACGGGCACCCACAGCCGCCCCATAGCTGCTTCTGCAGAACCAGTACGGGACCAGTATGGGCACCCACAGCCACCCCATAGCTGCTTCTCTGGAACCAGTACGGGACCAGTACGGAACCAGTACGGGACCAGTACGGGCACCCACAGCCGCCCCATAGCTGCTTCTCTGGAACCAGTACGGGACCAGTACGGAACCAGTACGGGACAAGTACGGGCACCCACAGCCGCCCCATAGCTGCTTCTGCAGAACCAGTACGGGACCAGTACGGGCACCCACAGCCACCCCATAGCTGCTTCTGCAGAACCAGTACGGGACCAGTACGGGACCAGTACGGCACCAGTACGGGACCAGTACGGGCACGCACAGCCACCCCATAGCTGCTTCTGCACAACCAGTACAGGACCAGTACGGGACCAGTACGGGACCAGTACGGGACCAGTACGGGCACCCACAGCCACCCCATAGCTGCTTCTGCAGAACCAGTACGGGACCAGTACAGGACCAGTATGGGACCAGTATGGGCACCCACAGCCGCCCCATAGCTGCTTCTGCAGAACCAGTACGGGACCAGTACGGGACCAGTATGGGACCAGTACGGGCACCCACAGCCGCCCCATAGCTGCTTCTGCAGAACCAGTACAGGACCAGTACGGGACCAGTATGGGACCAGTACGGGCACCCACAGCCGCCCCATAGCTGCTTCTGCAGAACCAGTACGGGACCAGTACGGGACCAGTATGGGACCAGTACAGGCACCCACAGCCGCCCCATAGCTGCTTCTGCAGAACCAGTACGGGACCAGTACGGGACCAGTATGGGACCAGTATGGGCACCCACAGCCGCCCCATAGCTGCTTCTGCAGAACCAGTATGGGACCAGTATGGGACCAGTACGGGACCAGTATGGGACCAGTACGGGCACCCACAGCCGCCCCATAGCTGCTTCTGCAGAACCAGTATGGGACCAGTACAGGACCAGTAGGGGACCAGTACGGGCACCCACAGCTGCCCCATAGCTGCTTCTGCAGAACCAGTATGGGACCAGAACAGGACCAGTACGGGACCAGTACAGGACCAGTACCGGCACCCACAGCCGCCCCATAGCTGCTTCTGCAGAACCAGTACGGGACCAGTACGGGACCAGTATGGGATTAGTACCGGCACCCACAGCCGCCCCATAGCTGCTTCTGCAGAACCAGTACGGGACCAGTATGGGACCAGTCCCGGCACCCACAACTGCCCCAATGCTGCTTCTGCAGAACCAGTACGGGACCAGTATGGGACCAGTCCCGGCACCCACAGCCGCCCCATAGCTGCTTCTGCAGAACCAGTATGGGACCAGTACAGGACCAGTATGGGACCAGTACGGGCACCCACAGCTGCCCCATAGCTGCTTCTGCAGAACCAGTACGGGACCAGAACAGGACCAGTACGGGACCAGTACAGGACCAGTACGGGCACCCGCAGCCGTCCCATAGCTGATTCTCTGGAACCAGTACAGGACCAGTATGGGACCAGTACGGGCCCAGTACGGGCACCCACAGCCGCCCCATAGCTGCTTCTGCAGAACCAGTATGGGACCTGTACGGGACCAGTACGGGACCAGTACAGGCACCCACAGCCGCCCCATAGCTGCTTCTGCAGAACCAGTACGGGACCAGTACGGGACCAGTATGGGACCAGTACTGGCACCCACAGCCACCCCATAGCTGCTTCTGCAGAACCAGTACAGGACCAGTACGGGACCAGTACGGGACCAGTACGGGCACCCACAGCCGCCCCATAGCTGCTTCTGCAGAACCAGTACAGGACCAGTACGGGACCAGTACGGGACCAGTACAGGCACCCACAGCCACCCCATAGCTGCTTCTGCAGAACCAGTACAGGACCAGTATGGGACCAGTACGGGCACCCACAGCCGCCCCATAGCTGCTTCTGCAGAACCAGTACAGGACCAGTACGGGACCAGTACGGGACCAGTACAGGCACCCACAGCCACCCCATAGCTGCTTCTGCAGAACCAGTACAGGACCAGTACGGGACCAGTATGGGACCAGTACCGGCACCCACAGCCGCCCCATAGCTGCTTCTGCAGAACCAGTATGGGACCAGTACGGGACCAGTACGGGACCAGTACAGGACCAGTACCGGCACCCACAGCCGCCCCATAGCTGCTTCTGCAGAACCAGTATGGGACCAGTATGGGACCAGTACGGGACCAGTACGGGCACCCACAGCCGCCCCATAGCTGCTTCTGCAGAACCAGTATGGGACCAGTACGGGACCAGTACGGGCACCCACAGCCGCCCCATAGCTGCTTCTGCAGAACCAGTATGGGACCAGTACGGGACCAGTACGGGACCGGTACGGGCACCCACAGCCGCCCCATAGCTGCTTCTGCAAAACCGGTATGGGACCAGTACGGGACCAGTACGGGACCAGTACGGGCACCCACAGCCGCCCCATAGCTGCTTCTGCAAAACCAGTATGGGACCAGTATGGGACCAGTATGGGACCAGTACGGGCACCCACAGCCGCCCATAGCTGCTTCTGCAGAACCAGTACAGGACCAGTACGGGACCAGTATGGGACCAGTACAGGACCAGTACGGGCACCCACAGCCGCCCCATAGCTGCTTCTGCAGAACCAGTACGGGACCAGTATGGGACCAGTATGGGCACCCACAGCCGCCCCATAGCTGCTTCTGCAGAACCAGTACGGGACCAGTATGGGACCAGTCCCGTCACCCACAGCCGCCCCATAGCTGCTTCTGCAGAACCAGTACGGGACCAGTACGGGACCAGTATGGGACCAGTACCGGCACCCACAGCCGCCCCATAGCTGCTTCTGCAGAACCAGTACGGGACCAGTACGGGACCAGTATGGGACCAGTACGGGCACCCACAGCCGCCCCATAGCTGCTTCTGCAGAACCAGTACGGGACCAGTATGGGACCAGTCCCGTCACCCACAGCCGCCCCATAGCTGCTTCTGCAGAACCAGTATGGGACCAGTACGGGACCAGTACAGGACCAGTACGGGCACCCACAGCCGCCCCATAGCTGCTTCTGCAGAACCAGTACGGGACCAGTATGGGACCAGTACAGGCACCCACAGCCGCCCCATAGCTGCTTCTGCAGAACCAGTATGGGACCAGCACGGGACCAGTACGGGACCAGTACAGGACCAGTACCGGCACCCACAGCCGCCCCATAGCTGCTTCTGCAGAACCAGTACGGGACCAGTACGGGACCAGTATGGGACCAGTACCGGCACCCACAGCCGCCCCATAGCTGCTTCTACACAACCAGTACGGGACCAGAACGGGACCAGTAACAAGTGGTACCAGCACCAGCTGCCCCCATATCAGTACCAACTGGTACCAGTACCGGCTACCCCATACCAGTAGCAGACCAATACCAACTGGTATCAGTACCGGCTGCCCCATACCAGTAGCACACCAGTACCAGCTGCCCCATCCCAGTACCAGACCAGTACCAACTGGTACCAGTACCAGCTGCCCCATAGCAGTACCAGACCAGTACCGGACCAGTACCGACTGGTACCAGTACCAGCTGCCCCACACCAGTACCGGACCAGTACCAACTGGTATCAGCACCAGCTGCCCCATAGCAGTATCAGACCAGTACCGGACCAGTACCAACTGGTATCAGTACCGGCTGCCCCACACCAGTTCCAGACCAGTACCGGACCAGTACCAACTGGTACCAGCCCCGGCTGCCCCACACCAGTACTGGACCAGTACCAACTGGTAATTATCTGCACTAATTAATTAATTAATTGATTGATTAATTAATTAATTAATCCCATTTCTCTGAGCGGGGCCCTTACGCTCGGCTTAATGAGGCGATCTGATTGGTTACGATGGATGGATTAATTAGATTTATCGGTGATTAATTGGATTAATTGGTGATTAATCGTTGGCAGAGTGGGAGAATGTATGGATTCCATATCTCCCTATGGGCACCGAGGCGTTTAATTAATTAATAATTGGATTTAATTCAGACGCCGCTATTAATATATCGATTAGACCTCATATAGATCTAAATTAACGTATTAATAGGGGCTAATAATTGACGATCGGGAACGTATAGGTGATATATAATGGGTATGTAACAGCTGCTACCCCTACCGTATATTATATTATCGATAATTAATAATAATCGTGGAGATGCGCGATAGCCGCGAGGCAATTGCCATCTATAAAATTTATATCGATTGATATAAAAAAGCTGATATCGATGGATACCGTTATCGATCGATCGATATAATTCCAGCGGATGGGTGCCTATAGGGCTATCATATATATCCCGGGTAGCGATATCGATTAGGTAGCGTTGGAACGTATGGAATGTATAGGGCAGCGGTTGCCTACGGGTCCGGTATCCATGATATTTTATAGCGCTAATCATTTATAATCAATTAAAAACCTATTCTGTATCGGATTTACATCGATATTGTAAGATATACGTTAAAAATCTATTCTATATCAGATTTATATCGATATAGTAAGATGTAAGTTAAAAAATTACTCTGTATCAGATTTATATCGATATATTAAGATATAAGACAAAAACCTATATCAGATTTATGTCGATATAGTAAGATATAAGTTAAAAATCTATATAAGATTTATATCAATATAATAAGATATAAGTTAAAAATCAGTTCTATATCAGATTTATATTGATCTATTAAGATATAAGACAAAAATCTATTCTATATCAGATTTACATCGATATAGTAAGATATAAGTTAAAAATCTATTCTATATCAGATTTATATCGATATATTAAGATATAAGACAAAAATCTGTTCTATATCAGATTCATGCCGATATATTAAGATATAAGATAAAAATCTTTACTATATCAGATTTATATCGATATATTAAGATTTAAAATCTACTATATATTAGATTTAGATCTATATATTAAGATATAGGATACGAGATATAAATCTACTATATATTAGATTTCTATCTATACATTAAGATATGTGATATAAATCTACTATATGTTAGATTTCTATCTATACATTAAGATACGTGATATAAATCTACTATATATTAGATTTATATCTATATATTAAGATATTTAAATCTACTATATATTAGATTTCTATCTATACATTAAGATACGAGATATAAATCTACTATATATTAGATTTCTATCTATACATTAAGATACGTGATAGAAATCTACTATATATTAGATTTCTATCTATACATTAAGATACGAGATATAAATCTACTATATATTAGATTTCTATCTATACATTAAGATACGTGATAGAAATCTACTATATATTAGATTTCTATCTATACATTAAGATACGAGATATAAATCTACTATATATTAGATTTCTATCTATACATTAAGATACGAGATATAAATCTACTATATATTAGATTTCTATCTATACATTAAGATACGAGATATAAATCTACTATATATTAGATTTCTATCTATACATTAAGATACGAGATATAAATCTACTATATATTAGATTTCTATCGATGTATTGAAATGTGTGATAAAAAATTATGATACATCACATTTATATCCATATATTAAGATCACCCTATATCCGTGGGGCCACATCTCTATATTTAAATATATATAGCCACATATATAAAATATAGATGTAAAATCACATATGGGGATATAAGTTGTGTGTTTTTATATCTATATTAATAGCGTGCGTTAAAACATACACTTTTCTATACCATGAAACATATAGATATTGAATCTCTATGTAAAGTGTATTCTATATATATTAAAATATAGAGATTTGTTTAAAAAACCACACACCTATTTTTTTATAGCGCCCCTACAAATTGCCATAAAAACGCCTCTTTCGGGGAAAGAGCTTTGCCCCCAAACCGCCTGAATTCAACCCAAAACAGCCCCCCACCAAAAAAAAAAAAAGCTGTTTTCGCCCCAGGCCAGGTGGTGTTTTTCAGACGGGGTCGGTCATTTTTCATGCAAAAAAAAGGGGAATTGGGAAAGAAAACCCAAAAAACACCAACCCGTCCACTTCCCCTTTCTTGCTGTTTTCGAAACCGCTATTTCGGGCAATTTTGGGCTGAAAAACACGGGGCGCAGCTGCCACCTGCGGGCCGCCCCCTCCCCCACCCAAACAACCTTTAATTAATCTCGTTATGTCGCCTCGGATCTCGCTTCTCTAAAAGCCAAAAAAAGACCCAAAAATAAAAAATGGGGAAAAAAAAACCAAAACAAAACAAAAAAACAACATTTTTGTGGTATTTTGTCACTGAGATTTCAAGCCCCGGAGCCGCTCTGTAACTCACGAGCCCTAAATTTAAAATATATTAATTTTTTTTATATATATATATATATATATATACTGTGTTTTATATATTGAAATTGTTATAAATTTAATTTTTAAAGATTTATCTATAGTGTATATATTTTTTATATATTTATTTCAAATATATAGGCTCGATGTTTTGTATGTATATAATATATATTATATACTATATGTAAACCACTATGAATTATATAGTATATATTATATACTATACACAATACTATGAATTATATAGCATATAGTATATACTATATATAAAAAACTATTAATTATATGGTATATATTATATACTATGCATAATACTATGAATTATATGGTATATATTATATACTATATATAAAATACTATGAATTATATAGTATATATTGTATACCATACACAATACTATGAGTTATATAGTATATATTATATACAATACTATGAGTTATATAGCATAGAGTATATACTATATATAAAAGACTATGAATTCTATAGTATATAGTATATACTATGCATAATACTATGAATTATATGGTATATATTATATACTATATATAAAATACTATGAATTATATAGTATATAGTATATACTATATATAATACTATGAATTATATGGCATATAGTATATACTATATATAAAAAACTATTAATTATATGGTATATATTGTATACTATAGATAAAATAGTATGAATTATATGGTATATATTATATACTATATAAAAATACTATGAATTTTATAGTATATATTATATACTATATATAATACTATGGTTTATAGTGTATATATTATGTATATTATATATACTGTATTTAAAAGACTAGCGTACAGTACATTTTTTTCTACATTATATACTATATATGGCCATATATTATATAGTATATTTAATATATATTATATATACACTATATAAAAATTGCTATCTATTATATAAGGGGTACCCTGCGTTTTGTAAATGATATATATTCTATATGTTTAGATACATGTATAAAAATAATAACACTGAATCCCGCAACCTGCACCATAATTCACCCTTAATTTGACCAAAAAACACCTAAAAACTTTTTATAAAATCTGACAATTTCTTGCGTAAATCAAGTTTTCATCGGGGGTGGGGGTGGGGCAGGGAGAAATATAAGATTAATTTTATGATTGCGTGAATTTAATTAAACGTGTCAGCGTTCTGCGGGGGTTAATTACGTTTTATCCTAAATAAATCCCATAAGATGCATTTTCTTCATGAAAAAAAAAAAAAACACCTCCCTCGAAAACCCGATTTTCAACCTATTTTTATTTTTAAAAATTATTTAAATAATTAATTTAATATAATTAATCTTTTTATAAAGCCGAGATGCTGATCCGCCTCCCCGAAGCCACTGATTTTTCCCTCCACTCCTCAAAAAAAATCACTTTTTCGACCCAAAATGACCCACCCTGAGCCAAACTGGGGGGGGGGAGGTGTGTCATCATTATTTCTGTCGTAATTAATAAATTCCCTGTTAACGAATTAATTAGAAAGAAGTCCCCTAATTACGGATTTTAATACAATTTTTTCAGCGTCCTAAAAAGTCAAAACAGCCCCCAAAAAGCCAAATTAACCTTTTTCTACGTCAAAATGCGGCTCCCTAAAAAAAAAAATCTAAAAAATCTAAAACTGCCTGAAAAAGGGTATTAAAAAAACTTATGTTTTCACCCAAAATCCCACAAAAGGGCTCAAAAAAATGAGAGGTTTCATAAAAATTGCATTTTTCAGCCCAAGTCTTAACCCATCATTTCAGGTTGGACCTCAAAATTTATATAAAAATAAATACTTCGTATATTAAAAATATATAATTATTTATATATTTATATATGTTAAATATGTATATATATTTATTTATATAAAATATATATATAAATATTCAGATTTTTGAAAGATTTTCGAAAAAAAAAAAAAGAGATTATCCTCGGGCTGAGCCCCCAAACCTGCCTCTTTGACCCCAAATTCCATATTAAAAAAAAAAAAAAAAACCAAAACAAAACTAATGCACCTGCCCTAAAACCTAAAACTAAAAATTTGGTCTTTTTGCACCATTTTTGCCATCAGATTTCCACCAGGTTAATTCTTTCAGAAAAAAAGACCCCAAAAATCACCTTTCTCTGCCCATTGCTGCCACCAAATAACCTAAATGTTGGGTTTTCTGCCGAAAAAAACACCTTAAAATCGTCTTTTTTGCCCAATTCTGCCAGAAAATCACCCACCGATGAGTTTCCCACCTAAAAAGGTCCTAAAAATTGACTTTTTGACCTATTATTATTTATATTATATATTGTATATAAATATATTTATCTATAATATCTATGTTAATTTTTATATATTTTATATATACACAATACTGTCAGATCCCTTCCAAATTATTTTTTTTTGCCAAAAAAACAGCCTAAGACCTTTTTTATAATTTTTTGCCCAAATCTGCCATTAAAATCATCTAGAAATCAATTTTTTCCCCTATAAAAATAAAAAAAGAAGACCCTAAAATTGACATTTTTGCCCAATTCTGCCAACAATTCGCCTCGGGGTGAATTTTTTCCCCCTGAAAATCAATTTTTTTCACCCATTTTTGACAATCAAATCGCCACCGGCCAAATCCTCCACCAAAAAAACCTCCAAAATCAATTTTTTGTCCATCAAATCGCCTCAAAATTAAATTTTCTCTAAAGAAAAGACCCTAAAATCCACCTTTTTTGCCCAAATCTGCCATCAAATCACCTCGGGGTGAATTTTTACCCCCCAAAAACCCTAAAATCGACGTTTTGACACATCTTTGACCATCAAACTGCCACCGGCCAAATCCCAATTCCCCCCCAAAAAACCACCAAAATTGGAATTTTTGACCGCAAATCACCCCCAGATGGACATTTCCACCCTAAAATCGACATTTTGACCGAACAACCGGCATTTTGCCCCGATTTAGACCCCCCAAGGGGGGGGGTCTCCCACCCTCGACCTCCCCCCACCCCTCTGCCCCGGCCAAAATTTGGGGAGAAAAAGACCAAAATCCGTCGTGACAGGACGTCGACGACGGGGACTCACCGGAGGAGACGGTGACGACGACGCCGCTGCCCCACGCGTCGATACCACCAGCATTACACAGCGGTGCGACGCCCATGTCCCGGCGTGCAAAAACTCCTCCCCTGGCAACTTTTGGGGCTAAACACCAAAAAAAAAGTTTTTTACCATCTTTGGGCATTTTTATCCAAGGCGCTCCAAAAAAAACACCTAAAAATGAGGGTTTTTGTCCTCCTTGAGTTCGTCCTTCAGGTTTGAAATTGGTTTTTTTTTATTTCTTCTCGTCGGGCGCATCGTCAGGACCGGTGGAACAGATATCAGAGGAAAAAAAATGAAAGAAATGGGAAAAAAGCCACCAAAGGGAAAAAGCATCAACATATTTGGGGGAAAAGTGGGTGTAAAGGTGAGTAAAACCCGAATTCGGGATCTCAGTGCCCGTGTTTGGGGCAAAAATGGTCCAAAAGGCAAAAAAATCCCAATATTTGGGGAATAAATAGCCAAAAGAGGCAAAAAAAATCCCAAAATTTTGGGGAGAATGGCCGAAAGAGGTAAAAAAGTCCAATATTTGGAGAACAAATAGCCAAAAGAGGCAAAGAAGTCCAATATTTGGGGAATAAATGGCCAAAAGAGGTAAAAAAAATCCCAGTATTTGGGGAATAAATAGCCAAAAGAGGCAAAAAAAACCCCAACATTTTTGGGGAAATTGCCAAAAGAGGCAAAAAAGTCTAATATTTTGGGGGAAATGGCCAAAAGAGGCAAAAAAGTCCAATATTTGGAGAATAAATAGCGAAAAGAGGCAAAAAAAAATCCCAACATTTTTGGGGAAATTGCCAAAAGAGGCAAAAAAGTCTAATATTTTGGGGGAAATGGCCAAAAGAGGCAAAAAAGTCCACTATTTTGGGGAAAACGACTAAAAGAGGCAACACCCCCCCCAATACTTGGAGAATAAATAGCCAAAAAAGGCAAAAAAGTCCAACATTTGGGGGGAAATGGACAAAAGAGGCAAAAAAGTAAAATGTTTTTGGGGAAATGGTCAAAAGAAGCAAAACAAGTCCAATATTTTGGGGGGAAAATGGCCAAAAAGAGCAAAAAGGGCCAAATCATGCCCAGATTTGGGTCAAAAATGGCCAAAAATGGCCAAATCATGCCTGGATTTGGGTCAAACATCAGCCAAAGAGCCAAATTATGCCCAGATTTGGGTCAAAACCAGCTGAAAATGGCCAAATCATGGCCTGGTTTGGGTCAAAAATGGCCCGAAGGGTCCAAATATTGCCCAGATTTGGGTCAAAAATCCACCAAAGAGCCAAATCATGCCCAGATTGGGGTAAAAATGGCTGGAAAAGGCCAAATCATGCCCGGATTTGGGTCAAAAACAGCCAAAAATGGACAAATCATGCCCAGTTTTGGGGCAAAAATGGCCAAAAATGGCCAAATCATGCCCAGATTTGGGTCAATAGTCAACCAAAGGATAAAATTTCGCTCAGATTTGGGTCAAACCCCGCCAAAATGGCCAAATCATGGCCAGATTTGGGTCAAAACCAAACCAAAGAGCCACAACAATTTGGGTCAAAAATTACCTAAAAAAGGCAAAACATGCCCAGGTTTGACTCAAAAGTCAAGCAAAGAGAGAAAACGGACCCAGATTTAAGTGAAAACCTGCCGAATAGGGCAAAATCGTGCCCAGGTTTGGATCAAAAGTCAATAAAAAAGCCAAAGCAGACTCTGACTGGGAGAAAAAAAAAGAGAAAATAGAGCAAAAAATGACTCAATTTGCTAAAAATAATGACTTAAAAGGAAAAGCGTCGCCGGGCTCCGTCAGACGCGGCCAGAAAGGGGAAGAGGCACCACCGGGGGATGGTCCCGCGGGAAAGACCCCCCCGGCCGCAGCGGGGCTGAGCCCCGGCACCTTTTTGGCACCGCCGGCACCACCGTGGGATAACCAGTCCAACCAGTACCCACGGTGACACAGAGCGGGACAAAATCCCCCCTGCCCCAGCGGCCACCGGCTGAGCTCGTCCCTCCCACGCCACAAAACGCCCCCAAAAAGAAAAACTCCCCCAGGTTTGCACCAGCAATGCCCGGACAAGGCAAGAGTGCCCACAGGCGTGGGGCAAAACTGGACCCAAAGGGTCAAAATGTGCCCAGATTTGGGCCAAAATTGGCTCCAAGAGAAAAAACTTCCCAGGTTTGAAGGCAAAAGTTTATAAAAAGGCAAAAGTGTGCCCAGATATGGAACAAAATAGGCCCAAAGAGCCAACACGTGCCACAATTTGGGTCAAAATACGACCAACGAGGCAACCAGTGCTCAGACTTCTGTCAAAATTTGACCAAAGAGCGAAAATGTTCCCAGGTTTGGGTCAAAATCGGCCCAAAGTTTAAACCAGGGCCTGGATTTGGGTCAAAATAGGCCCGGAGTGTCAACCAGGACCCAGATTTGGGTCAAAATAGGCCCAAAGTTCAAAACCAAGGCCCAGATTTGGGTCAAAATAGTCCCAAAGTGTAAACCTGGGCCAACATTTGGGTCAAAATAGGCCCAAAGAGCCAAAATGTCCTCAGGTTTGGGTCAAAATAGGCCCAAAGTTCCAACCAGGGCCCAGATTTGGGTCAAAATAGGCCAAAAGTTCCAACCAGGGCCCAGATTTGGGCCAAAATCGGCCCCAAGAGACAACCAGTGCTTGGATCTGGGCCAAAATTGGACCAGTGTGTCAAATCATACCAAAATTTAAGGCAAAAGGGGTCAAAAAGGGTCCAAGCGTGCCCAGATCTGAGACCACACAAGACCCAAGAGCCAACCAGTGCCCAGATTTGGGTCAAATGTCAACCAAAGGGGCAAAGTGTGACCAGGTTTGGGTCAAAATTGGAACAACGAGCCAACGAGTGCAAAGATTTAAGGCAAATCTGGACCAAGTGGGTCAAAGTGGGACCAGATTTGGGACCAGACAGGTCCCCAGAGCCAGCAAAGGGCCGGATTGAGGACAAAACAGGCAAAACAAAGAAAAACATCCCGGGATTTGCAGAAAAATTGACAATAAAGGGTAAAAAATGCCCCCAATTTGCTGAAGAAGTGGTTGGGACAGGAAAAGCGTCGCCGGGCTCCGTCAGACGCGGCCAGAAAGGGGAAGAGGCACCACCGGGGGATGGTCCCGCGGGAAAGACCCCCCCGGCCGCAGCGGGGCTGAGCCCCGGCACCTTTTTGGCACCGCCGGCACCACCGTGGGATAACCAGTCCAACCAGTACCCACGGTGACACAGAGCGGGACAAAATCCCCCCTGCCCCAGCGGCCACCGGCTGAGCTCGTCCCTCCCACGCCACAAAACGCCCCCAAAAAGAAAAACTCCCCCAGGTTTGCACCAGCAATGCCCGGACAAGGCAAGAGTGCCCACAGGCGTGGGGCAAAACTGGACCCAAAGGGTCAAAATGTGCCCAGATTTGGGCCAAAATTGGCTCCAAGAGAAAAAACTTCCCAGGTTTGAAGGCAAAAGTTTATAAAAAGGCAAAAGTGTGCCCAGATATGGAACAAAATAGGCCCAAAGAGCCAACACGTGCCACAATTTGGGTCAAAATACGACCAACGAGGCAACCAGTGCTCAGACTTCTGTCAAAATTTGACCAAAGAGCGAAAATGTTCCCAGGTTTGGGTCAAAATCGGCCCAAAGTTTAAACCAGGGCCTGGATTTGGGTCAAAATAGGCCCGGAGTGTCAACCAGGACCCAGATTTGGGTCAAAATAGGCCCAAAGTTCAAAACCAAGGCCCAGATTTGGGTCAAAATAGTCCCAAAGTGTAAACCTGGGCCAACATTTGGGTCAAAATAGGCCCAAAGAGCCAAAATGTCCTCAGGTTTGGGTCAAAATAGGCCCAAAGTTCCAACCAGGGCCCAGATTTGGGTCAAAATAGGCCAAAAGTTCCAACCAGGGCCCAGATTTGGGCCAAAATCGGCCCCAAGAGACAACCAGTGCTTGGATCTGGGCCAAAATTGGACCAGTGTGTCAAATCATACCAAAATTTAAGGCAAAAGGGGTCAAAAAGGGTCCAAGCGTGCCCAGATCTGAGACCACACAAGACCCAAGAGCCAACCAGTGCCCAGATTTGGGTCAAATGTCAACCAAAGGGGCAAAGTGTGACCAGGTTTGGGTCAAAATTGGAACAACGAGCCAACGAGTGCAAAGATTTAAGGCAAATCTGGACCAAGTGGGTCAAAGTGGGACCAGATTTGGGACCAGACAGGTCCCCAGAGCCAGCAAAGGGCCGGATTGAGGACAAAACAGGCAAAACAAAGAAAAACATCCCGGGATTTGCAGAAAAATTGACAATAAAGGGTAAAAAATGCCCCCAATTTGCTGAAGAAGTGGTTGGGACAGGAAAAGCGTCGCCGGGCTCCGTCAGACGCGGCCAGAAAGGGGAAGAGGCACCACCGGGGGATGGTCCCGCGGGAAAGACCCCCCCGGCCGCAGCGGGGCTGAGCCCCGGCACCTTTTTGGCACCGCCGGCACCACCGTGGGAGCACCCCAACTAGCACCAGCACCCACGGTGACACAGAGCGGGACAAAATCCCCCCCGCCCCAGCGGCCACCGGCTGAGCTCGTCCCTCCCACGCCACAAAACGCCCCCAAAAAGAAAAACTCCCCCAGGTTTGCACCAGCAATGCCCGGACAAGGCAAGAGCATCCTCAGGCGTGGGGCAAAACTGGACCCAAAGGGTCAAAATGTGCCCAGATTTGGGTCAAAATTGGCTCCAAGAGAAAAAACTTGACAATTTGGAAGGCAAAACTGAACAAAAAGGCCAAAGTGTGCCCAAATTTCGGCCAAATTGGCCCAACGAGCCAAAATGTGTGCCCAGATTTGGGACAAAATTGGGCCCAAAGAGCCTACATGTGCCCTGATTTGGGTCAAAATATGACCAACGAGGCAAGCAGTGCTCAGACTTTGGTCAAAAGAGGCCCAAAGTGCAAACGAGGACCCAGATTGGGGTCAAAATAGGCCCAAAGTTCAAAACCAGGGCCCAGATTCAGGTCAAAATTGGCCCAAAGAGCCAAAATGTGCCCAGATTTGGATCAAAATAGGCCCAAAGGGCCAACCAGGGCCCAGATTTGGGTCAAAATAGGCCCAATGTGCCAACCAGGACCCAGATTTGGGTCAAAATAGGCCCAAAGAGACAAAACACGCCCAGATTTCAGTTTTAAATTGGCCCAAAGTGCCAACCAGGGATCAAATTTGTGTCAAAATAGGCCCAAAATGCCAACCAGTGCCAGGATTCGGACCAAAATAGCCCAAAAAGTGCCAACCAGGGCCCAGACTTGAGTCAAAAGAGGTTCAAAGAGCCAAAATATGCCCAGATTTGGGTCAAAGTTGGCCCAAAGTGCCAAAATCTGCCCTGATTTGGGGCAAAGTTGGCCCAAAGAGCCAATCTGTGCCCAGTATTGTCAAAAATTGGCCCCAAGAGACAACGAGTCCCCTGATTTTGGTCAAAACTGCACCAGTGGGCCTAAACATGCCAAAGTTTAAGGCAAAATTGGCCAAAAAAGGTCCAAGTGTGCCCAGGTCTGAGACCACACAAGACCCAAGAGCCAACCAGTGCCCAGGTTTGGGCCAAATGTCAACCAAAGGGGCAAAGTGTGACCAGGTTTGGGTCAAAACTGCCCAAGCAGCCAACGAGTGCAAAGATTTAAGGCAAAACTGGACCAAGAAGGTCAAAGTGGGACCAGATTTGGGACCAGACAGGTCCCCAGAGCCAGCAAAGGGCCGGATTGAGGACAAAAGAGGCAAAACAAAGAGAAATATCCCGAGGTTTGCAAAAAAATTGACAATCAAGGGTAAAAAATGCCCCCAATTTGCTGAAGAAGTGGTTGGGACAGGAAAAGCGTCGCCGGGCTCCGTCAGACGCGGCCAGAAAGGGGAAGAGGCACCACCAGGGGATGGTCCCGCGGGAAAGACCCCCCCGGCCGCAGCGGGGCTGAGCCCCGGCACCTTTTTGGCACCGCCGGCACCACCGTGGTTAACGAGAACATTACCGACTCCAGGAAGTTTAACGTAATAACCAGCACCCACGGTGACACAGAGCGGGACAAAATCCCCCCTGCCCCAGCGGCCACCGGCTGAGCTCGTCCCTCCCACGCCACAAAACGCCCCCAAAAAGAAAAACTCCTCCAGGTTTGCACCAGCAACGCCCGGACAAGGCAAGAGCATCCTCTGGCGTGGGGCAAAACTGGACCAAAAGGGTCAAAATGTGCCCAGATTTGGGACAAAATTGGCTCCAAGAGAAAAAACTTCCCAGGTTTGAAGGCAAAAGTTTATAAAAAGGCAAAAGTGTGCCCAGATATGGAACAAAATAGGCCCAAAGAGCCAACAAGTGACACAATTCGGGTCAAAATATGACCAACGAGGCAAGCAGTGCTCAGACTTCGGTCAAAATTTGCCCAAAGAGACAACCAGGGCCCAGATTTGGGTCAAAATAGGCCCGAAGTGCCAACCAGTGCCACAATTTAGACCAAAATAGGCCCAAAAAGTTCCAACCACGGCCCAGATTTGGGTCAAAATAGGCCCAAAGAGACAAAACATATCCATATTTTGGTTTAAAATTGGACCAAAGTGCCAACCAGGACTCAGATTTGGGCCAAGAATAGGCCCAAAGTGCCAACTAGGGCCAAGATTTGGGCCATTATTAGCAACAAAGATCTAACTAGGGCTCAAATTAGTGTCAAATTAGGGCCAAAGTGCAAACCTGGGCCCAGATTTGGGCCAAAATCGGCCCCAAGAGACAACCAGTGCTTGGATCTGGGTCAAAATTGGACCAGTGTGTCAAATCATACCAAAGTTTAAGGCAAAAGGGGTCAAAAAGGGTCCAAGCGTGCCCAGATCTGAGACCACACAAGACCCAAGAGCCAACCAGTGCCCAGGTTTGGGTCAAATGTCAACCAAAGGGGCAAAGTGTGACCAGGTTTGGGTCAAAATTGGAACAACGAGCCAACGAGTGCAAAGATTTAAGGCAAATCTGGACCAAGAGGGACAAAGTGGGACCAGATTTGGGACCAGACAGGTCCCCAGAGCCAGCAAAGGGCCGGATTGAGGACAAAAGAGGCAAAACAAAGAAAAACATCCTGAGATTTGCAGAAAAATTGACAATCAAGGGTAAAAAATGCCCCCAGTTTGCTGAAGAAGTGGTTGGGACAGGAAAAGCGTCGCCGGGCTCCGTCAGACGCGGCCAGAAAGGGGAAGAGGCACCACCAGGGGATGGTCCCGCGGGAAAGACCCCCCCGGCCGCAGCGGGGCTGAGCCCCGGCACCTTTTTGGCACCGCCGGCACCACCGTGGGAGCAAGATAACCAGTACCAGCACCCACGGTGACACAGAGCAGCACAAAATCCCCCCCGCCCCAGCGGCCACCGGCTGAGCTCGTCCCTCCCACGCCACAAAACGCCCCCAAAAAGAAAAACTCCCCCAGGTTTGCACCAGCAATGCCCGGACAAGGCAAGAGCATCCTCTGGCGTGGGGCAAAACTGGACCAAAAGGGTCAAAATGTGCCCAGATTTGGGCCAAAATTGGCTCCAAGAGAAAAAACTTCCCAGGTTTGAAGGCAAAAGTTTATAAAAAGGCAAAAGTGTGCCCAGATATGGAACAAAATTTGGCCCAAAGAGCCAACACGTGCCACAATTTGGGTCAAAATACGACCAACGAGGCAACCAGTGCTCAGACTTCTGTCAAAATTTGACCAAAGAGCGAAAATGTTCCCAGGTTTGGGTCAAAATCGGCCCAAAGTTTAAACCAGGGCCTGGATTTGGGTCAAAATAGGCCCGGAGTGTCAACCAGGACCCAGATTTGGGTCAAAATAGGCCCAAAGAGCCAACACGTGCCCTGATTTTGGTCAAAATAGGCCCAAAGTTCAAAACCAAGGCCCAGATTTGGGTCAAAATAGGCCCAATGTGCCAACCAGGACCCAGACTGGGGTCAAAATAGGCCCAAAGTTCCAATCAGGGCTCAGATTCTGGTCAAAATAGCCTGAAATTGCCAACCAGGACCCAGATTTGGGTCAAAATAGTCCCAAAGTGCCAACCAGGGCCTAGATTTGTGTCAAAATAGGCCCAAAGAGCCAAAATGTGCTCAGGTTTGGGTCAAAATAGGCCCAAAGTGCCAACCAGGGCCCAGATTTGGGTCAAAATCGGCCCCAAGAGACAACCAGTGCTTGGATCTGCGTCAAAATTGGACCAGTGTGTCAAATCATACCAAAGTTTAAGGCAAAACGGGTCAAAAAGGGTCCAAGTGTGCCCAGATCTGAGACCACACAAGACCCAAGAGCCAACCAGTGCCCAGGTTTGGGTCAAATGTCAACCAAAGGGGCAAAGTGTGACCAGGTTTGGGTCAAAACTGCCCAAGCAGCCAACGAGTGCAAAGATTTAAGGCAAATCTGGACCAAGAGGGTCCAAGTGGGACCAGATTTAGGACCTGACAGGTCACAAGAGCCAGCAAAGGGCCGGATTGAGGACAAAAGAGGCAAAACAAAGAAAAACATCCTGAGATTTGCAGAAAAATTGACAATAAAGGGTAAAAAATGCCCCCAATTTGCTGAAGAAGTGGTTGGGACAGGAAAAGCGTCGCCAGGCTCCGTCAGACGCGGCCAGAAAGGGGAAGAGGCACCACCGGGGGATGGTCCCGCGGGAAAGACCCCCCCGGCCGCAGCGGGGCTGAGCCCCGGCACCTTTTTGGCACCGCCAGCACCACCGTGGGAGCACCCCAACCAGCACCAGCACCCACGGTGACACAGAGCAGCACAAAATCCCCCCCGCCCCAGCGGCCACCGGCTGAGCTCGTCCCTCCCACGCCACAAAACGCCCCCAAAAAGAAAAACTCCCCCAGGTTTGCACCAGCAATGCCCGGACAAGGCAAGAGCATCCTCAGGCGTGGGGCAAAACTGGACCAAAAAAGTCAAAATGTGCCCAGATTTGGGTCAAAATTGGGCCCAACAAGCCAAAATGTGCCCAGATTTGGGTCAAAATTGGCTCCAAGAGAAAAAACTTGACAATTTGGAAGGCAAAACTGAACAAAAAGGCCAAAGTGTGCCCAAATTTCGGTCAAATTGGCCCAACGAGCCAAAATGTGCCCGGATTTGGGACAAAATTGGGCCCAAAGAGCCTACATGTTCCCTGATTTGGGTCAAAATATGACCAACGAGGCAAGCAGTGCTCAGACTTTGGTCAAAAGAGGCCCAAAGTGCAAACGAGGACCCAGATTGGGGTCAAAATAGGCCCAAAGTTCAAAACCAGGGCCCAGATTCAGGTCAAAATTGGCCCAAAGAGCCAAAATGTGCCCAGATTTGGATCAAAATAGGCCCAAAGGGCCAACCAGGGCCCAGATTTGGGTCAAAATAGGCCCAAAGGGCCAACCAGGACCCAGATTTGGGTCAAAATAGGCCCAAAGAGACAAAACATGCCCAGATTTCAGTTTTAAATTGGCCCAAAGTGCCAACCAGGGATCAAATTTGTGTCAAAATAGGCCCAAAATGCCAACCAGTGCCAGGATTCGGATCAAAATAGCCCAAAAAGTGCCAACCAGGGCCCAGACTTGAGTCAAAAGAGGTTCAAAGAGCCAAAATATGCCCAGATTTGGGTCAAAGTTGGCCCAAAGTGCAAAATCTGCCCTGATTTGGGGCAAAGTTGGCCCAAAGAGCCAATCTGTGCCCAGTATTGTCAAAAATTGGCCCCAAGAGACAACGAGTCCCCTGATTTTGGTCAAAACTGCACCAGTGGGTCTAAACATGCCAAAGTTTAAGGCAAAATTGGCCAAAAAAGGTCCAAGTGTGCCCAGATCTGAGACCACACAAGACCCAAGAGCCAACCAGTGCCCAGGTTTGGGTCAAATGTCAACCAAAGGGGCAAAGTGTGACCAGGTTTGGATCAAAATTGGAACAACGAGCCAACGAGTGCAAAGATTTAAGGCAAATCTGGACCAAGAGGGTCCAAGTGGGACCAGATTTAGGACCTGACAGGTCACAAGAGCCAGCAAAGGGCCGGATTGAGGACAAAAGAGGCAAAACAAAGAAAAACATCCTGAGATTTGCAGAAAAATTGACAATAAAGGGCAAAAAATGCCCCCAGTTTGCTGAAGAAGTGGTTGGGACAGGAAAAGCGTCGCCGGGCTCCGTCAGACGCGGCCAGAAAGGGGAAGAGGCACCACCGGGGGATGGTCCCGCGGGAAAGACCCCCCCGGCCGCAGCGGGGCTGAGCCCCGGCACCTTTTTGACACCGCCGGCACCACCGTGGGAGCAGCATCCCAACTAGCACTAGCACCCACGGTGACACAGAGCGGGACAAAATCCCCCCCGCCCCAGCGGCCACCGGCTGAGCTCGTCCCTCCCACGCCACAAAACGCCCCCAAAAAGAAAAACTCCCCCAGGTTTGCACCAGCAATGCCCGGACAAGGCAAGAGTGCCCACAGGCGTGGGGCAAAACTGGACCAAAAGGGTCAAAATGTGCCCAGATTTGGGTCAAAGTTGGACAAAAAGCCAAAATGTGCCCAGATTTGGGACAAAATTTGGCCCAACGAGCCAAAATGTGCCCAGATTTGGGACAAAGTTTGGGCCCAAAGAGCCAACAAGTGCCACAATTTGGGTCAAAATATGACCAACGAGGCCACCAGTGTTCAGACTTTGGCCGAAATTTGCTCAAAGAGCCAAAATGTGCTCAGATTTGGGTCAAAATAGACACAAAGCGCAAACCAGGGCCAACATTTGGGTCAAAATAGGCCCAAAGTGCCAACCAGGGCTCAGATTTGGGTCAAAATTGGCCCAAAGTTCGAACCAGGGCCAAGATTTGGGCCAATATTAGCAACAAAGATCTAACTAGGGCTCAAATTAGTGTCAAATTAGGCCCAAAGTGCAAACCTGGGCCCAGATTTGGGCCAAAATCAGCCCCAAGAGACAACCAGTGCTTGGATCTGGGCTAAAATTGGACCAGTGTGCCAAATCATACCAAACTTTAAGGCAAAAGGGGTCAAAAATGGTCCAAGTGTGCCCAGATCTGAGACCACACAAGACCCAAGAGCCAACCAGTGCCCAGGTTTGGGTCAAATGTCAACCAAAGGGGCAAAGTGTGACCAGGTTTGGGTCAAAATTGGAACAACGAGCCAACGAGTGCAAAGATTTAAGGCAAATCTGGACCAAGAGGGACAAAGTGGGACCAGATTTGGGACCAGACAGGTCCCCAGAGCCAGCAAAGGGCCGGATTGAGGACAAAAGAGGCAAAACAAAGAAAAACATCCTGAGATTTGCAGAAAAATTGACAATCAAGGGTAAAAAATGCCCCCAGTTTGCTGAAGAAGTGGTTGGGACAGGAAAAGCGTCGCCGGGCTCCGTCAGACGCGGCCAGAAAGGGGAAGAGGCACCACCAGGGGATGGTCCCGCGGGAAAGACCCCCCCGGCCGCAGCGGGGCTGAGCCCCGGCACCTTTTTGGCACCGCCGGCACCACCGTGGGAGCAAGATAACCAGTACCAGCACCCACGGTGACACAGAGCAGCACAAAATCCCCCCCGCCCCAGCGGCCACCGGCTGAGCTCGTCCCTCCCACGCCACAAAACGCCCCCAAAAAGAAAAACTCCCCCAGGTTTGCACCAGCAATGCCCGGACAAGGCAAGAGCATCCTCTGGCGTGGGGCAAAACTGGACCCAAAGGGTCAAAATGTGCCCAGATTTGGGCCAAAATTGGCTCCAAGAGAAAAAACTTCCCAGGTTTGAAGGCAAAAGTTTATAAAAAGGCAAAAGTGTGCCCAGATATGGAACAAAATAGGCCCAAAGAGCCAACACGTGCCACAATTTGGGTCAAAATACGACCAACGAGGCAACCAGTGCTCAGACTTCTGTCAAAATTTGACCAAAGAGCGAAAATGTTCCCAGGTTTGGGTCAAAATCGGCCCAAAGTTTAAACCAGGGCCTGGATTTGGGTCAAAATAGGCCCGGAGTGTCAACCAGGACCCAGATTTGGGTCAAAATAGGCCCAAAGAGCCAACACGTGCCCTGATTTTGGTCAAAATAGGCCCAAAGTTCAAAACCAAGGCCCAGATTTGGGTCAAAATAGGCCCAAAGTGCCAACCAGTGCCCAGATTTGGGTCAAAATAGTCCCAAAGTGCAAACCAGGGCCCAGATTTGGGTCAAAATAGGCCCAAAGTGCCAACCAGGGCCTAGATTTGTGTCAAAATAGTCACAAAGTTCTAAGAAGGGCTCAAATTACTGTCAAAATAGGCCCAAAGTGCAAACCTGGGCCCAGATTTGGGCCAAAATCGGCCCCAAGAGACAACCAGTGCTTGGATCTGGGTCAAAATTGGACCAGTGTGCCAAATCACACCAAAGTTTAAGGCAAAATTGGCCAAATACGGTCCAAGCGCGCCCAGATCTGAGACCACACAAGACCCGAGAGCCAACCAGTGCCCAGGTTTGGGCCAAATGTCAACCAAAGGGGCAAAGTGTGACCAGGTTTGGGTCAAAGTTGGACCAACAGCCAAGGAGTGGCAAGAGTTCAGCCAAAACTGGACCAAGAGGGTGAAAGTGTGACCAGATCTGGGTCAGTACTGGCCCAAGTGTGACCAGATCTGGGTCAGTACCGGCCCAACGTCCCCTGGGGAAGTTTCTCAGGGGGTTTGGGCTCCACGGGCACTTGGGTTCAGCACGAGTGTGTGGGTGCTGTGCGAGGGTGCTTGGGTGACGTGTAAGGGCGCTTGGGTGCTGTGCACCACCTCCAGGATCCGTGCCAGGGCACTTGGATGCCCTGTGAAGGTGCTTTGCAAGTTTCCAGGCTCCTGGGTGCCGTGTGAAGGCTCCGCATCGCGTGGCACCAAGGGCTTGAGCGCTGCCGGGCATCACATCGCTGCCCGCCAACTCCCGTGGGTGCTGACCGCAGCCACCCCAGGCAACGCAGTCAGCGCTATCAAGGGCAGTCAACCGAGTCCGTGCGGTCGATGCCGTCAACCGCGTCAACGGAGTGCAGCCAGCTGAGTCAGCGCTGCCGACGCAGTCGACGCAGTCAAGTGAGGCGATGCGGTCAACCCAGTCAACCGAGTCAACGCTGACAATGCAGTCAAACAAGTCGATGCGGTCCACCGAGTCAACGCGGTCAACGCAGTCAACCGAGTCAACGCGGTCAACCGAGTCAACGCGGTCAACCGAGTCAATGCGGTCAACGTAGTCAACGCAGTCAACCAAGTCAACGCCGTCAACCAACTCGATGCGGTCAACCAAGTCAACGCGGTTAACCAACTCAACGCGGTCAACCAAGTCAACACAGTCAACGCAATCAACCAAGTCAACATCGTCAACCAACTCAACGCAGTCAACCGAGTCAACGCGGTCAACGCAGCCGGCGCAGGGTTTTTTCCTGCCGGCTCATGGGTGCGGCGCCACCGTGAGCACTTTTGGCGCAGTAGTAGGTGGCCGTGTCGTCGTCCCTGAGGCTGCTCATCTGCAGCGTGACCGTGCTCTGGCCGTTGTCCCTGGAGATGGTGAAGCGCCCCTTGACCGACGGCGCGTAGTAGGTGCTGCCACCGCTGCTGATACCCGCGACGTACTCGAGCCCCTTCCCGGGCGCCTGCCGCACCCAGTTCATGCTGACGCTGCCGAAGGTGAAGCCGGAGCCCTTGCAGACGAGGCGCAGGGACCCCCCGGGGGTCTGGAGACCCCCTCCGGACTCCACCAGCTGCACGGCCGCCCGCAGCCCTGGGGAAGGAAGAAGGGCCGGGTTGAGTCTCCCGCTCCCGGCGTGGCGCCCACCCCTCCCCCCCCCCATCTCCGCGCCCGGGGAGCGGGTCAGGGCGTCCTACCTGGGAGGGCGGCCAGGAGGAGGAGGAGGGTGGTGGCCACGGGGACGCCCATGGTGAGGAGATGCTGGGGGAGGTCGGGATGTGCCACCATGGGGGGCTCGGCGGCTCTTAAAGGCGCTGGGGGACGGTGATTTGCATGGGAGGGGGGGGGCCCCTCCCCCCGGGTTTTAATTGCAAATCTCTGCCGGGCCCTCGTTAGCCATCGTTAACCATCCCGGGGTGATTTCTTTAATTACAGGCTCCGCCGGGTGCTCGTTAAGCCGTGGGGGGTCGATTTCCTTAATTGCCAGCTCCGCTACGCGCCCGCCGCGGCCGCTGGCACCCAACCGCTCGATTTAATTAAACGCGATTAATGTGTCTGAATGCCTTTAATTATTTAATTATTTATCGATTAATTATTTAATTGCGACGCCTCTAGAGAATTAACCGCTTGTCTACGGTTAATTATTTAATTGCCGCACCGCCAGGGAATTAATCGCTTGTGCGTGATTAATTTTTTAATTGCCGTGCCTCCAGGGAATTAATCACTCGTTTATGGTTAATTATTTAATTGCAAGGTCTCTAGGGAATTAATCACTTGTTGATGATTAATTCTTTAATTGCCGTGCCTCTAGGGAATTAATCGCTTGTTTATGGTTAATTATTTAATTGCAATGTCTCTAGGGAATAAATTAGTTATTGATGATTAATTCTATAATTGTCAGGCCTCTAGGCAATTTAATCGCAGGTGTACAATTAATTATTAAATTGTGATGCCCCTAGGGAATTAATCACTTGTTTATGACTAATTCTTTAATTGTCAGGCTTCTAGGCAATTTAATTGCAGGTGTACCATTAATTATTTAATTGCGATGCCCCTAGGGAATTAATTACTTGTTTATGATTAATTCTTTAATTGTCAGGCCTCTAGGCAATTGAATCGCAAATGTACAATTAATTATTTAATTGCCGTGCCTCTAGGGAATTAATCACTTTTATATGATTAATTCTTTAATTGTCAGGCCTCTAGGCAATTTAATCACAGATGTACCATTAATTATTTAATTGCAATGCCCCTAGGGAATTAATCACTTGTTTATGGCAAATTATTTCATTGCAGTGCCTCTAGGGAACTAATTGCAGATGTACCATTAATTATTTAATTGCGATGCCTCCAGGGAATTAATCACTTGTTTATGGCCAATTATTTAATTGCCGCGCCTCTAGGATTTAATCACTTGTTTATGATTAATTATTTAATTGCAATGCCTCCAGGCAATTAATCACTTGTTTAAGGCCAATTATTTAATTGCAGTGCCTTTAGGATTTAATCACCTTTTTATGATTAATTATTTAATTGCAATGCCTCTATGGAATTAATCACTTGTTTATGGGTAATTATTTAATTGCCGTGCCTCTAGGGAATTAATTACTTGTGTATGATTAATTCTTTAATTGTCAGGCCTCTAGGAGTTTAATCGCAGGTGTACCATTAATTATTTAATTGCCGTGCCTCCAGGGAATTAATCGCTTCTTTATGGGTAATTATTTAATTGAGATGCCTCTATGGAATTAATCACTTGTTTATGGTTAATTATTTAATTGCAATGCCTCTAGGGAATTAATCACTTGTTTATGGTAAATTATTTAATTGCAGTGGCTCTAGGGAATTAATTGCAGATCTACCATTAATTATTTAATTGCAGTGCCTCTAGGGAATTAATCACTTGTTTATGATTAATTCTTTAATTGAGATGCCTCTATGGAATTAATAACTTGTTTATGGTTAATTATTTAATTGCATTGACTCTAGGGAATTAATCACTTGTTTATGGCAAATTATTTTATTGCAGTGCCTCTAGGGAATTAATTGCAGATGTACCATTAATTATTTAATTGTGATGCCTCCAGGGAATTAATTGCAGATGTACCATTAATTATTTAATTGCCATGCCTCTAGGGAATTAATCACTTGTTTATGATTAATTATTTAATTGCAATGCCTCTAGGGAATTAATCACTCGTTTATGGGTAATTATTTAATTGAGATGCCTCTAGGGAATTAATTGCAGATGAACCATTAATTATTTAATTGCAATGCCTCTAGGGAATTAATCGCTTGTTTATGATTAATTATTTAATTGCAGTGCCTCTAGGGAATTAATCACTTGTTTATGGCAAATTATTTAATTGCAATTCCTCTAGGGAATTAATCGCAGGTGTACCATTAATTATTTAATTGCAACTCCTCTAGGGAATTAATCGCTTGTTTATGATTAATTCTTTAATTGCCGTGCCTCTAGGGAATTAATCGCAGGTGTACCATTAATTATTTAATTGCGACGCCTCTAGGGAATTAATTGCTGCTGCGCACCGAATTCATTCATTGCGCCCTCTGCAGCGCGCCCTCATGTTTTATTGACGGCCAATTAATTAATTGCAAGCTCTGCAGAGCCCTGATTAATTATTTACTCTGGATTCTTTAATTGCAAGCTCTGCAGATCCCTGATCACTCATTTGCACTGAATTAATTAATTGCGAGCTCTGCAGATCCTTGATCACTCGCTTTACAACGAATTAATTAATCGCAAGCTCTGCATTGCCCTGATTAATTATGTACACTGAATTAATTATTTGCAACCTCTGTAGATCCCTGATCACTTCTTTACACCCAATTAATTAATTGCAAGCTCCGCAGAGCTCTGATCACCCGCTAACGCCAAATTAATTAATTGCGAGCTCTGCAGATCCTTGATCGCTCGCTTTACAACGCATTAATTAATTGCAACCTTTGGAGATCCCTGATTAATTATTTACCCTGAATTAATTAAATGCAGTCCCGGCAGATCCCTGATCATTTTAATTGCACTGAGTTAATTAATCGCAAGCTCTGCAGTGCCTTGATTAATTATTTCCGCTGAATTAATTAACTGCAAGCCCGGCAGATCCCTGGTTAATTATTTACACTGAACTCTTTAATTGGGAGCTCTGCAGCCCGTATTAATTATTCACACCGAATTAATTAATCGCAAGCTCTCTCAGGCGCTGATCGCTGCGGGCTTAATTACTTAATTATCCCGCCCCCCCGATGACGTCATCAGCGTTGTTCTGGGGTGGGAGCCAGGAAAGGGGGGAGGGGTGGCTTTCCCGCCCCTCCCCCACCGCCGCCACCCCCCTCCCCCCCGCCCTGGCGCCAGGAGTTTGGGGGGAAATGCTGGGATTTTGGGAAAAACGCTGGGGTTTGGGGATGCAGGGCAGGGATGCGTGGGCTCAGGGCAAGGATTTGGGGGAAAATAATGGGATTTGGGGAAAATACTGGGATTTTGGGGTGCTGGGAAAGGATGTGTGCGCTCAGGGCAAGGATTTGGGGGAAAATAATGGGATTTGGGGAAAATACTGGGATTTTGGGGTGAAGGGCAGGGATGCCTGTGCTCAGGGCAAGGATTTGGGGGAAGATGCTGGTATTTTGGGAAAATATGGGGATTTTGGGATGCCTGGGCCAAGATGCCTGGGCTCAGTGCAAGATTTGGGGGAAAATGCTGGGATTTTGGGATGCAGGCAGGGATGCCTGGGCTCAGCGCAAGATTTGGGGGAAGACACCGGGATTTTGGGCAAATACCGGGCTCAGCGCAAGGATTTGGGGGAAAATACGGGGATTTTGGGCTGCCCGGCCCCGGTGCAAAGGTGCCCGCGGCCCACGGCGGATGCCGGAGCTGCCGGACCTGCATCCAGACGGCCTTGCTGGGGAGTCACAAGGGAATAATTTGGGCCAAAACCTGCAGAATTTGGGATCTACAAAACGCATTGTGCTTGGTGCAACGCTCGCGGGTCCCCAGGGGGAGGCGGCTCTCGGCGCCAAAACACGGGGGAGGTGCCGGGACGCGGCAACAGGGTTGGTACCACCAGCAGCACCGTCACCTTTGGCGCAGCAGTAGGTGGCCGTGTCGCCGTCCCTGAGGCTGCTCATCTGCAGCGTGACCGTGCTCTGGCCGTTGTCCCTGGAGATGGTGAAGCGCCCCTTGACCGACGGCGCGTACCTGGTGTTGCCACCATTGTTGTTGATACCCGCGACGTACCTGTGACACTTGATGCTCCTGGTCACATTTGGGGTAAACTGTTGACGTTTGGGGCTGGTGGTCAGTGTTTGGTGGAAATGGTCAATGTTTGGTGGAGAAGGTCAAGGTTTGGGTCAAAATCATATGAGGTTGCGTGGAAATGGTCAAGGTTCACGGCAAATGGTTGGGTCCTGGGACCAACGGTCAATGTTCGGTGCCCGTGGTCAGGGTTGGGTGGAGAAGGCCAAGCTTTGGGGCACAACCAGGTGTGGTTGGGTGGAAACGGTCAAGGTTTGGGGCAACTGGTTGAGTTTTTGGACCAAAGACGAAGGGTTGGTGGGCATGACCAAGGTTTGGTGGATCACGCCAGGCTTTGGGGCCAACAGTTGAGGTTGGGCCAAGGACCTGGGGGTACCAAAGTTGGGGGGCCCGGGCTGGGGTCCGGCGGGACGATCTCATCAGCATCATCATCAGCGCCTCTGGCGCAGTAGTAGGTGGCCGTGTCGTCGTCCCTGAGGCTGCTCATCTGCAGCGTGACCGTGCTCTGGCCGTTGTCCCTGGAGATGGTGAAGCGCCCCTTGACCGACGGCGCGTACCAGGTGCTGCTCCCACCGCCATCGATCGCTGCCACGTACTCCAGCCCCTTCCCGGGCGCCTGCCGCACCCACTGCAGGCAGTAACTGCCGAAGTCGAAGCCGGAGCCCTTGCAGACGAGGCGCAGGGACCCCCCGGGGGTCTGGAGACCCCCTCCGGACTCCACCAGCTGCACGGCCGCCCGCAGCCCTGGGGAAGGAAGAAGGGCCGGGTTGAGTCTCCCGCTCCCGGCGTGGCGCCCACCCCTCCCCCCCCCATCTCCGCGCCCGGGGAGCGGGTCAGGGCGTCCTACCTGGGAGGGCGGCCAGGAGGAGGAGGAGGGCGGTGGGGTGGCGGTGGTGACGCAGGGAGGGCAGACACGGAGCCCGGACCCTGGTGAGGCCTCCAGCGTCACCGTCGGCAGCCACGGAACGTTCTGGGCGCGGCAGGCGCCCGGGAAGGGGCTGGAGGCCGTCGCGGGTATCGAGAACGATGGTGGCACCACCGGCTACGCGCCGTCGGTCAAGGGGCGCTTCACCATCTCCAGGGACAACGGCCAGAGCACGGTCACGCTGCAGATGAGCAGCCTCAGGGACGACGACACGGCCACCTACTGCTGCGCCAGAGGCGCTGATGATGATGCTGATGAGATCGTCCCGCCGGACCCCGGCCCGGGACCCCCAACTTTGGTACCCCCAGGTCCTTGGCCCAACCTCAACCGTTGGCCCCAAAGCTCAACCTTCTCCACGAAAACTTGGTCATGGCCACCAACCCTTCGTCTTTGGCCCCAAAACTCAACCATTTGCCATGAAACTTGAACATTTCTACGCAACGTCATCAGATTTTCACTCGAACGCTGACCTTCTCCACCAAACATTGACCATTTCCACCGAACACTGACCGCCGGCCCCAAACCTCAACAGTTTTCCGCAAAAATGTGACCACGCGCACCACGTCTGACACGTCCCCACCCAGCCCCATCCATTCCCGCCCCAAACCTCACCCGCTCTGGCCCCAGGCGGTGACTCGTTGCGCCCAACCTCCACCTCGGCCCCAGATCCCAACTGGGTGTGTCCCACATCTCCAGGCTCTGCCTAAATCTCGATGGTTTTTCCCCAAAACTCATCGATTTGCGTCCAACGTGCCCCAACCACCACCAGCTCCACCACCACCACCATCATCACTTTTGGCGCGGCAGTAGGTGGCCGTGTCGCCGTCCCTGAGGCTGCTCATCTGCAGCGTGACCGTGCTCTGGCCGTTGTCCCTGGAGATGGTGAAGCGCCCCTTGACCGACGGCGCGTAGTAGGTGCTGCCACCGCTGTAGCTGATACCCGCGACGGCCTCCAGCCCCTTCCCGGGCGCCTGCCGCGCCCAGTCCATGCCGTAACTGCCGAAGGTGAAGCCGGAGCCCTTGCAGACGAGGCGCAGGGACCCCCCGGGGTCTGGAGACCCCCTCCGGACTCCACCAGCTGTAGACCCTCACCCAGACCCTTCCCCCAAGCCCAGACCCCGCTGAGGGCTCTGGTGTCACCTTCAGCAGCTCCGGAATGTTCTGGGTGCGGCCAGTGCCCGGGAGGGGGCTCAAGTTCGTCGCGGGTATTTGGGATGATGGTGGCACCTGGTACGCGCCGTCGGTCAGGGGGCGCTTCACCATCACCGTTCACTTGGCTTGAAGGCTTGACCTCCACCAAAGCTTGACCATTGTCCCCAAACCTTGACCATTTCCACCAAACCTCAACCATTGGCCCCAAACCTTCACCATTTCTAAGGAACCTTGACCATTGGCCCCAAATTTTGACCATTTCCACCAATCCTTAACCATTAGCCCCAAACCTCGACCATTTCCACCAAACCTCGACCATTGGCCCCAAACCTTGACCGCTGGCCTCAGACCTCCACCGTTTTCCAGGTTCCTCGACCATTCCCACCAAATCTCATCCGGTTTTGCCCAAGCCTTGACCTTTTCCACCAGGCCTCGACCCCTTACCGTTAGCCTCAACCGTCCCCGTGCCAATTCCCAACCGTTTGCCACGAGCTTCCACCGTTTTTACCCCAAACTTCATCCATTTGCCCCTAAACTTGACCATTTCCACCCAACCTCATCTGCTTTTGACCCAAACCTTGACCTTGTCCACCAAACCTTGACCTTCTCCACCAAACATTGACCACCAGCCCCAAACCTCAACAGTTTTCCGCAAAAATGTGACCCCGTGCACCATGCCTGACACGTCCCCACCCAGCCCCATCCATTCCCGCCCCAAACCTCACCTGCTCCGGCCCCAGGCGGTGACTCGTTGCGCCCAACCTCCACCTCGGCCCCAGATCCCAACTGGGTGTGTCCCACATCTCCAGGCTTCGACCAAGGGTCCGCGTTTTTTGCCCCAAAACTCGTTTATTTGCGTCCAACGTGCCCCACCCACCACCACCACCACCATAACCAGCATAAACATCTTTGGCGCGGCAGTAGGTGGCCGTGTCGCCGTCCCTGAGGCTGCTCATCTGCAGCGTGACCGTGCTCTGGCCGTTGTCCCTGGAGATGGTGAAGCGCCCCTTGACCGACGGCGCGTAGTAGGTGTAGCGACCGCTGTAGCTGATACTCGCGACCCACTCGAGCCCCTTCCCGGGCGCCTGCCGCACCCACTGCATGCTGGAGCTGCTGAAGGTGACACCAGAGCCCTCAGCGGGGTCTGGGCTTGGGGGAAGGGTCTGGGTGAGGGTCTACAGCTGGTGGAGTCCGGAGGGGGTCTCCAGACCCCGGGGGGTCCCTGCGCCTCGTCTGCAAGGGCTCCGGCTTCACCTTCGGCAGCGTCGACATGTTCTGGGTGCGGCAGGCGCCCGGGAAGGGGCTGGAGTTCGTCGCGGGTATCAGCAGTGGTGGCACCACCTGGTACGCGCCGTCGGTCAAGGGGCGCTTCACCATCTCCAGGGACAACGGCCAGAGCACGGTCACGCTGCAGATGAGCAGCCTCAGGGACGGCGACACGGCCACCTACTGCCGCGCCAAAAGTGATGATGGTGGTGGTGGTGGAGCTGGTGGTGGTTGGGGCACGTTGGACGCAAATCGATGAGTTTTGGGGAAAAACCATCGAGATTTAGGCAGAGCCTGGAGATGTGGGACACACCCAGTTGGGATCTGGGGCCGAGGTGGAGGTTGGGCGCAACGAGTCACCGCCTGGGGCCGGAGCGGGTGAGGTTTGGGGCGGGAGTGGATGGGGCTGGGTGGGGACGTGTCAGACGTGGTGCGCGTGGTCACATTATTGGGGTAAACTGTTGAGGTTTGGGGCCGGTGGTCAGTGTCTGGTGGAAATGGTCAATGTTTGGTGGAAATGGTCAATGTTTGGTGGAGAAGGCCAAGCTTTGGGGCAAAACCAGGTGTGGTTGGGTGGAAATGGTCAAGGTTTGGGGCAACTGGTTGAGCTGTGGGACCAATGGCCAAGGTCTGGTGGAGAATGTCAAGGTTTGGGGCAAATGGTCAAGGTTTGAGGGGAACAGCTGAGTTTTGGGGTAAATGGTCAAGGTTTGGGGCACATGGTCAAGGTTTGGGGCAAATGGTCAAGGTTTGAGGGGAACAGCTGAGGTTTGGGGTAAATGGTCGAGATTTGGGGCAAATCATCAAGGTTTTGGGCAAAGGGTCATGGTTATGGGCAAATGGTCAAGATCTGGGTCAAATGCTCAAGGTTTTGGGCAAATAGTCAAAGTTTGGTGGAAATGGTTCAAGATTTTGGGGCAGATGGTCAAGGTTTGGGGCAAACGGTTGAGGTTTGGGGCAAACGGTTGAGGTTTGGGGCAAACGGTTGAGGTTTGGGACAAACGGTCGAGATTTGGGGTAAATGGTCGAGGTTTGGGGCAAATGGTTGAGATTTGGGGCAAATCATCAAGGGTTTGGGCAAATGGTCAAGTTTTGGGGCAAATGGTCAAGGTTTGGTGGAAATGGTCGAGATTGGGGGCAAATTTTCAAGTTTTGGGCAAATAGTTAAAGGTTGCTGGAAATGGTCAAGATTTTTGGGCAGATGGTCAAGGTTTGGGGCAAATGGTCAAGATTTGAGGAAAACAGTTGAGGTTTGGGGCAAATGGTCAAGGTTTGAGGGAAACAGGTGAGGTTTGGGGTAAATGGCCAGGGTTTTGGGGCAAACGGTTGGGGTTTGGGAAAAATCAAGGTTTTGGGAAAACTGTCAAGGTTATGGGCAAATGGTCAAGATCTGGGGCAAATGCTCAAGGTTTTGGGCAAATAGTCAAAGTTTGGTGGAAATGGTTCCAGATTTTTGGGCAGATGGTCAAGGTTTGGGGCAATTGGTCAAGATTTGGGGCAGACAGTTGAGTTCTGGGACAAATCATCAAGGTTATGGGCTAACGGTCAAGTTTTGGGGCAAATGGTCAAGGTTTGGTGGAAACGGTCGAGACTGGGGGCAAATGGTCGAGGTTTGAGAGAATCAGGTCAAGGTTTGGGGCAAATGATGCAGGTTTTGGGCAAAGAGCTGAGGTCGGGGGTAAGGACCTGCTCTGGGTGGAGGAGTCAGGGGGAGAAGCGGGGACAACGCGCGGGTGGGACGTGGGCTGGCGCTGGGGTCGGGGCGGTGACCAGCGCCCTGGGGACACTCGTAGGTGCCGCCACCACCGCTGCCACCACCCGCGACGGCCTCCAGCCCCCTCCCGGGCGCCTGCCGCGCCCAGAACATTCCGGAGCTGCCGAAGGTGACACCAGAGCCCTCAGCGGGGTCTGGGCTTGGGGGAAGGGTCTGGGTGAGGGTCTACAGCTGGTGGAGTCCGGAGGGGGTCTCCAGACCCCGGGGGGTCCCTGCGCCTCGTCTGCAAGGGCTCCGGCTTCACCTTCGGCAGCGTCAGCATGAACTGGGTGCGGCAGGCGCCCGGGAAGGGGCTGGAGTGGGTCGCGAGTATCAGCAAGAGTGGTGCCAGCATCTACTACGCGCCGTCGGTCAAGGGGCGCTTCACCATCTCCAGGGACAACGGCCAGAGCACGGTCACGCTGCAGATGAGCAGCCTCAGGGACGGCGACACGGCCACCTACTACTGCGCCAAACGTGATGGTGCTGGTGGAGCTGGTGGTGGGACGCCGGCCCCACGACCCGAGATCCCCGCCCTGGGGCAAAACCAGGAGCATTTTGGTGGCAATCATTGAGGTTTGGGGCCAGTGGTCGAGGTTTGTGGCCATGGCCAAGGTTTGGTGGAGATGGTCCAGGTTTGCGGTAAATAGTTGAGGTTTTGGGGGAGGGGTCCAGGTCTGTGGCACATTGTTTGGGTTCGGGGCTGGTGGTCAACGTCTGGTGGAAATGGCCAAGGTTTGGTGGAGAAGGTCAAGGTTTGGGTGAAAACCAGCTGAGGTTGGGTGGAAATGGCCAAGGTCTGGTGGAGAAGGTCAAGGTTTGGGTCAAAATCAGATGAGGTTGGGTGGAAATGGTCAAGGTTCGGGGCTACTGGTTGAGCTGTGGGACCAGTGGCCAAGGTCTGGTGGAGAATGTCAAGCTCTGGGGCCAAACCAGATGTGGGTCAGAGGAAATGGTCGAGGTTTGGGGCCAGCGGTTGAGGTTTGGGTGCCATGGTCAGGTCTGGTGGAGATGGTCGCGGTTCCTGGGAAACAGTTGGCGTTTGGGGCCAGTGGTCGGGGTTTGTGGCCAGGGGCTGAGCTTTGGGGCCAGCGGTTGAGGTCGGTGCCATGGCCAAGGTCTGGCGGATCACGCCCAGCTTTGGGGCCAGCGGTTGAGGTGGGTGCCATGGCCAAGGTCTGGTGGATCAGGCCCAGCTTTGGGGCCAGCGGTTGAGGTGGGTGCCATGGCCAAGGTCTGGTGGATCAGGCCCAGCTTTGGGGCCAGCGGTTGAGGTGGGTGCCATGGCCAAGGTCTGGTGGGTCAGGCCCAGCTTTGGGGGCAGCGGTTGAGGTGGGTGCCATGGCCAAGGTCTGGTGGATCAGGCCCAGCTTTGGGGCCAGCGGTTGAGGTGGGTGCCATGGCCAAGGTCTGGTGGGTCAGGCCCAGCTTTGGGGGCAGCGGTTGAGGTGGGTGCCATGGCCAAGGTCTGGTGGGTCAGGCCCAGCTTTGGGGCCAGCGGTTGAGGTCGGGGCCAAGAGGCGGCGCCTGGGACCAAGGGCCGGGGCCGGGTGCAGGAGGTTGGGGCAGGTTTGGGGACGCGGCGTAGGGGGGTCGGGGCTCCGCGCCACCGTCACGGCCACCACCACCATCAGCAGCTTTGGCGCAGCAGTAGGTGGCCGTGTCGCCGTCCCTGAGGCTGCTCATCTGCAGCGTGACCGTGCTCTGGCCGTTGTCCCTGGAGATGGTGAAGCGCCCCTTGACCAACGGCGCGTAGCCGGTGGTGCCACCATCGTTGTTGATCCTCGCGACGAACTCCAGCCCCTTCCCGGGCGCCTGCCGCACCCAGAACATGCTGACGCTGCCGAAGGTGAAGCCGGAGCCCTTGCAGACGAGGCGCAGGGACCCCCCGGGGTCTGGAGACCCCCTCCGGACTCCACCAGCTGTAGACCCTCACCCAGACCCTTCCCCCAAGCCCAGACCCCGCTGAGGGCTCTGGTGTCACCTTCAGCAGCCTCGGAATGTTCTGGGCGCGGCAGGCGCCCGGGAGGGGGCTGGAGGCCGTCGCGGGTGGTGGCAGCGGTGGTGGCGGCACCTACGAGTGTCCCCAGGGCGCTGGTCACCGCCCCGACCCCAGCGCCAGCCCACGTCCCACCCGCGCGTTGTCCCCGCTTCGCCCCCTGACTCCTCCACCCAGAGCAGGTCCTTACCCCCGACCTCAGCTCTTTGCCCAAAACCTGCATCATTTGCCCCAAACCTTGACCTGATTCTCTCAAACCTCGACCATTTGCCCCCAGTCTCGACCGTTTCCACCAAACCTTGACCATTTGCCCCAAAACTTGACCGTTAGCCCATAACCTTGATGATTTGTCCCAGACCTCAACTGTTTGCCCCAAACCTTGACCAATTGCTCCAAACCTTGACCATCTGCCCAAAAATCTTGACCATTTCCACCAAACTTTCACTATTTGCCCAAACCCCTGACCATTTACCCCAAACCTCAGCTGTTCCCCTCAAGCCTTGACCATTTGCCCCAAATCTCGAGCATTTGCCCAAAACCTTGATGATTTGCCCCAAATATCAACAATTTGCCCCACATCTCAAACGTTTGCCCCAAACCTTGACCATTTCCACCCAACCGCACCTGGTTTTGCCCCAAACCTTGACCTTCTCCACCAAACCTTGGCCATTTCCACCAAACACTGACCACCAGCCCCAAACCTCAACAGTTCACCCCAATAATGTGACCACGCGCACCACGTCTGACACGTCCCCACCCAGCCCCATCCACTCCCGCCCCAAACCTCACCCGCTCCGGCCCCAGGCGGTGACTCGTTGCGCCCAACCTCCACCTCGGCCCCAGATCCCAACTGGGTGTGTCCCACATCTCCAGGCTTCGACCAAGGGTCCGGGTTTTTTGCCCCAAAACTCGTTTATTTGCGTCCAACGTGCCCCAACCACCACCAGCTCCACCAGCACCACCTTCTTTGGCGCAGCAGTAGGTGGCCGTGTCGTCGTCCCTGAGGCTGCTCATCTGCAGCGTGACCGTGCTCTGGCCGTTGTCCCTGGAGATGGTGAAGCGCCCCTTGACCGACGGCGCGTACCTGGTGTTGCCACCATTGTTGTTGATACCCGCGACGTACCTGTGACACTTGATGCTCCTGGTCACATTTGGGGTAAACTGTTGACGTTTGGGGCTGGTGGTCAGTGTTTGGTGGAAATGGTCAATGTTTGGTGGAGAAGGTCAAGGTTTGGGTCAAAATCATATGAGGTTGCGTGGAAATGGTCAAGGTTCACGGCAAATGGTTGGGTCCTGGGACCAACGGTCAATGTTCGGTGCCCGTGGTCAGGGTTGGGTGGAGAAGGCCAAGCTTTGGGGCACAACCAGGTGTGGTTGGGTGGAAACGGTCAAGGTTTGGGGCAACTGGTTGAGTTTTTGGACCAAAGACGAAGGGTTGGTGGGCATGACCAAGGTTTGGTGGATCACGCCAGGCTTTGGGGCCAACAGTTGAGGTTGGGCCAAGGACCTGGGGGTACCAAAGTTGGGGGGCCCGGGCTGGGGTCCGGCGGGACGATCTCATCAGCATCATCATCAGCGCCTCTGGCGCAGTAGTAGGTGGCCGTGTCGCCGTCCCTGAGGCTGCTCATCTGCAGCGTGACCGTGCTCTGGCCGTTGTCCCTGGAGATGGTGAAGCGCCCCTTGACCGACGGCGCGTACCAGGTGCTGCTCCCACCGCCATCGATCGCTGCCACGTACTCCAGCCCCTTCCTGGGCGCCTGCCGCACCCACTGCAGGCAGTAACTGCCGAAGTCGAAGCCGGAGCCCTTGCAGACGAGGCGCAGGGACCCCCCGGGGGTCTGGAGACCCCCTCCGGACTCCACCAGCTGCACGGCCGCCCGCAGCCCTGGGGAAGGAAGAAGGGCCGGGTTGAGTCTCCCGCTCCCGGCGTGGCGCCCACCCCTCCCCCCCCCATCTCCGCGCCCGGGGAGCGGGTCAGGGCGTCCTACCTGGGAGGGCGGCCAGGAGGAGGAGGAGGGCGGTGGGGTGGCGGTGGTGACGCAGGGAGGGCAGACACGGAGCCCGGACCCTGGTGAGGCCTCCAGCGTCACCGTCGGCAGCCACGGAACGTTCTGGGCGCGGCAGGCGCCCGGGAAGGGGCTGGAGTTCATCGTGGGTATCACCAACAATGGTGGCTGGACCGGCTACGCGCCGTCGGTCAAGGGGCGCTTCACCATCTCCAGGGACAACGGCCAGAGCACGGTCACGCTGCAGATGAGCAGCCTCAGGGACGGCGACACGGCCACCTACTGCTGCGCCAGAGGCGCTGATGATGATGCTGATGAGATCGTCCCGCCGGACCCCGGCCCGGGACCCCCAACTTTGGTACCCCCAGGTCCTTGGCCCAACCTCAACCGTTGGCCCCAAAGCTCAACCTTCTCCACGAAAACTTGGTCATGGCCACCAACCCTTCGTCTTTGGTCCCAAAACTCAACCATTTGCCATGAAACTTGAACATTTCTACGCAACGTCATCAGATTTTCACTCGAACGCTGACCTTCTCCACCAAACATTGACCATTTCCACCGAACACTGACCGCCGGCCCCAAACCTCAACAGTTTTCCGCAAAAATGTGACCACGCGCACCACGTCTGACACGTCCCCACCCAGCCCCATCCATTCCCGCCCCAAACCTCACCCGCTCCGGCCCCAGGCGGTGACTCGTTGCGCCCAACCTCCACCTCGGCCCCAGATCCCAACTGGGTGTGTCCCACATCTCCAGGCTCTGCCCAAGGGTCGGGTTTTTTGCCCCAAAACTCGTTTATTTGTGGCCAGGGCCCACCCACCACCAGCACCTCCAGCTCCACCACCATAGTCACTTTTGGCGCAGCAGTAGGTGGCCGTGTCGCCGTCCCTGAGGCTGCTCATCTGCAGCGTGACCGTGCTCTGGCCGTTGTCCCTGGAGATGGTGAAGCGCCCCTTGACCGACGGCGCGTAGTAGGTGCTGCCATCGTTGTCGATACCCGCGACCCACTCGAGCCCCTTCCCGGGCGCCTGCCGCACCCACTGCATGCTGGAGCTGCTGAAGGTGACACCAGAGCCCTCAGCGGGGTCTGGGCTTGGGGGAAGGGTCTGGGTGAGGGTCTACAGCTGGTGGAGTCCGGAGGGGGTCTCCAGACCCCGGGGGGTCCCTGCGCCTCGTCTGCAAGGGCTCCGGCTTCACCTTCGGCAGCGTCGACATGTTCTGGGTGCGGCAGGCGCCCGGGAAGGGGCTGGAGTTCGTCGCGAGTATCAGCAGCGGTGGCAGCACCTACTACGCGCCGTCGGTCAAGGGGCGCTTCACCATCTCCAGGGACAACGGCCAGAGCACGGTCACGCTGCAGATGAGCAGCCTCAGGGACGGCGACACGGCCACCTACTGCTGCGCCAAACGTGCTGATGGTGGTGGAGCTGGTGGTGGGACGCCGGCCCCACGACCCGAGATCCCCGCCCTGGGGCAAAACCAGGAACATTTTGGTGCAAATCGCTGAGATTTGGGGCCAGTGGTCGAGGTTTGTGGCCCATGGCCAAGGTTTGGTGGAGATGGTCCAGGTTTGCGGTAAAGAGTTGAGTTTTTGGGGGAGGGGTCCAGGTCTGTGGCACATTGTTTGGGTTCGGGGCTGGTGGTCAATGTCTGGTGGAAATGGTCAAGGTTTGGTGGAGAAGGCCAAGTATTGGGTCAAAATCAGATGAGGTTGGGTGGAAATGGTCAAGGTTCACGGCAAATGGTTGAGTTTTGGGACCAACGGTCAATGCTCGGTGGATGTGGTCGGGGTTGGGTGGAGAAGGCCAAGCTTTGGGGCACAACCAGGTGTGGTTGGGTGGAAACGGTCAAGGTTTGGGGCAACTGGTTGAGTTTGGGGACCAAAGACGAAGGGTTGGTGGCCATGACCAAGGGTTGGTGGAGAAGGTTGAGGTTTGGAGCCAACAGTTGAGGTTGGGCCAAGGACCTGGGGGCACCAAAGTTGGGGGTCCCGGGCCGGGGTCCGGCGGGACGATCTCATCAGCATCAGCAGCAGCAGCTTTGGCGCAGTAGTAGGTGGCCGTGTCGTCGTCCCTGAGGCTGCTCATCTGCAGCGTGACCGTGCTCTGGCCGTTGTCCCTGGAGATGGTGAAGCGCCCCTTGACCGACGGCGCGTACCAGGTGCTGCCACCATCATCCCAAATACTCGCGACAAACTCCAGCCCCTTCCCGGGCGCCTGCCGCACCCAGTTCATGCTGACGCTGCCGAAGGTGAAGCCGGAGCCCTTGCAGACGAGGCGCAGGGACCCCCCGGGGTCTGGAGACCCCCTCCGGACTCCACCAGCTGTAGACCCTCACCCAGACCCTTCCCCCAAGCCCAGACCCCGCTGAGGGCTCCGGCTTCACCTTCGGCAGCTTCGCCATGGAGTGGGTGCGGCAGGCGCCCGGGAAGGGGCTGGAGGCCGTCGCGGGTATCAGCAGTGGTGGCACCACCTGGTACGCGCCGTCGGTCAAGGGGCGCTTCACCATCTCCAGGGACAACGGCCAGAGCACGGTCACGCTGCAGATGAGCAGCCTCAGGGACGGCGACACGGCCACCTACTGCTGCGCCAAAGAAGGTGGTGCTGGTGGAGCTGGTGGTGGTTGGGGCACGTTGGACGCAAATAAACGAGTTTTGGGGCAAAAAACCCGACCCTTGGTCGAAGCCTGGAGATGTGGGACACACCCAGTTGGGATCTGGGGCCGAGGTGGAGGTTGGGCGCAACGAGTCACCGCCTGGGGCCAGAGCGGGTGAGGTTTGGGGCGG
Source organism: Falco punctatus (assembly GCF_963210335.1). Taxonomy (NCBI): domain Eukaryota; kingdom Metazoa; phylum Chordata; class Aves; order Falconiformes; family Falconidae; genus Falco; species Falco punctatus. Next base: position 10,734 of record NW_027660306.1, on the reverse strand, counting down.
GAGTGGATGGGGCTGGGTGGGGACGTGTCAGACGCGGTGCGCGTGGTCACATTATTGGGGTGAACTGTTGAGGTTTGGGGCTGGTGGTCAGTGTTTGGTGGAAATGGCCAAGGTTTGGTGGAGAAGGTCAAGGTTTGGGGCAAAACCAGGTGCGGTTGGGTGGAAATGGTCAAGGTTTGGGGCAAACGTTTGAGATGTGGGGCAAATTGTTGATATTTGGGGCAAATCATCAAGGTTTTGGGCAAATGCTCGAGATTTGGGGCAAATGGTCAAGGCTTGAGGGGAACAGCTGAGGTTTGGGGTAAATGGTCAGGGGTTTGGGCAAATAGTGAAAGTTTGGTGGAAATGGTCAAGATTTTTGGGCAGATGGTCAAGGTTTGGAGCAATTGGTCAAGGTTTGGGGCAAACAGTTGAGGTCTGGGACAAATCATCAAGGTTATGGGCTAACGGTCAAGGTTTGGTGGAAACGGTCGAGACTGGGGGCAAATGGTCGAGGTTTGAGAGAATCAGGTCAAGGTTTGGGGCAAATGATGCAGGTTTTGGGCAAAGAGCTGAGGTCGGGGGTAAGGACCTGCTCTGGGTGGAGGAGTCAGGGGGCGAAGCGGGGACAACGCGCGGGTGGGACGTGGGCTGGCGCTGGGGTCGGGGCGGTGACCAGCGCCCTGGGGACACTCGTAGGTGCCGCCACCACCGCTGCCACCACCCGCGACGGCCTCCAGCCCCCTCCCGGGCGCCTGCCGCGCCCAGAACATTCCGGAGCTGCCGAAGGTGACACCAGAGCCCTCAGCGGGGTCTGGGCTTGGGGGAAGGGTCTGGGTGAGGGTCTACAGCTGGTGGAGTCCGGAGGGGGTCTCCAGACCCCGGGGGGTCCCTGCGCCTCGTCTGCAAGGGCTCCGGCTTCACCTTCGGCAGCGTCAGCATGAACTGGGTGCGGCAGGCGCCCGGGAAGGGGCTGGAGTGGGTCGCGAGTATCAGCTACAGCGGTGGCAGCACCTACTACGCGCCGTCGGTCAAGGGGCGCTTCACCATCTCCAGGGACAACGGCCAGAGCACGGTCACGCTGCAGATGAGCAGCCTCAGGGACGACGACACGGCCACCTACTGCCGCGCCAAAAGTGATGATGGTGGTGGTGGTGGAGCTGGTGGTGGTTGGGGCACGTTGGACGCAAATCGATGAGTTTTGGGGAAAAACCATCGAGATTTAGGCAGAGCCTGGAGATGTGGGACACACCCAGTTGGGATCTGGGGCAGAGGTGGAGGTTGGGCGCAACGAGTCACCGCCTGGGGCCGGAGCGGGTGAGGTTTGGGGCGGGAGTGGATGGGGCTGGGTGGGGACGTGTCAGACGTGGTGCGCGTGGTCACATTATTGGGGTAAACTGTTGAGGTTTGGGGCCGGTGGTCAGTGTCTGGTGGAAATGGTCAATGTTTGGTGGAAATGGTCAATGTTTGGTGGAGAAGGCCAAGCTTTGGGGCAAAACCAGGTGTGGTTGGGTGGAAATGGTCAAGGTTTGGGGCAACTGGTTGAGCTGTGGGACCAATGGCCAAGGTCTGGTGGAGAATGTCAAGGTTTGGGGCAAATGGTCAAGGTTTGAGGGGAACAGCTGAGTTTTGGGGTAAATGGTCAAGGTTTGGGGCACATGGTCAAGGTTTGGGGCAAATGGTCAAGGTTTGAGGGGAACAGCTGAGGTTTGGGGTAAATGGTCGAGATTTGGGGCAAATCATCAAGGTTTTGGGCAAAGGGTCATGGTTATGGGCAAATGGTCAAGATCTGGGTCAAATGCTCAAGGTTTTGGGCAAATAGTCAAAGTTTGGTGGAAATGGTTCAAGATTTTGGGGCAGATGGTCAAGGTTTGGGGCAAACGGTTGAGGTTTGGGGCAAACGGTTGAGGTTTGGGGCAAACGGTTGAGGTTTGGGACAAACGGTCGAGATTTGGGGTAAATGGTCGAGGTTTGGGGCAAATGGTTGAGATTTGGGGCAAATCATCAAGGGTTTGGGCAAATGGTCAAGTTTTGGGGCAAATGGTCAAGGTTTGGTGGAAATGGTCGAGATTGGGGGCAAATTTTCAAGTTTTGGGCAAATAGTTAAAGGTTGCTGGAAATGGTCAAGATTTTTGGGCAGATGGTCAAGGTTTGGGGCAAATGGTCAAGATTTGAGGAAAACAGTTGAGGTTTGGGGCAAATGGTCAAGGTTTGAGGGAAACAGGTGAGGTTTGGGGTAAATGGCCAGGGTTTTGGGGCAAACGGTTGGGGTTTGGGAAAAATCAAGATTTTGGGAAAACTGTCAAGGTTATGGGCTAATGGTCAAGATCTGGGGCAAATGCTCAAGGTTTTGGGCAAATAGTCAAAGTTTGGTGGAAATGGTTCCAGATTTTTGGGCAGATGGTCAAGGTTTGGGGCAATTGGTCAAGATTTGGGGCAGACAGTTGAGTTCTGGGACAAATCATCAAGGTTATGGGCTAACGGTCAAGTTTTGGGGCAAATGGTCAAGGTTTGGTGGAAACGGTCGAGACTGGGGGCAAATGGTCGAGGTTTGAGAGAATCAGGTCAAGGTTTGGGGCAAATGATGCAGGTTTTGGGCAAAGAGCTGAGGTCGGGGGTAAGGACCTGCTCTGGGTGGAGGAGTCAGGGGGAGAAGCGGGGACAACGCGCGGGTGGGACGTGGGCTGGCGCTGGGGTCGGGGCGGTGACCAGCGCCCTGGGGACACTCGTAGGTGCCGCCACCACCGCTGCCACCACCCGCGACGGCCTCCAGCCCCCTCCCGGGCGCCTGCCGCGCCCAGAACATTCCGGAGCTGCCGAAGGTGACACCAGAGCCCTCAGCGGGGTCTGGGCTTGGGGGAAGGGTCTGGGTGAGGGTCTACAGCTGGTGGAGTCCGGAGGGGGTCTCCAGACCCCGGGGGGTCCCTGCGCCTCGTCTGCAAGGGCTCCGGCTTCACCTTCGGCAGCGTCAGCATGAACTGGGTGCGGCAGGCGCCCGGGAAGGGGCTGGAGGCCGTCGCGGGTATCAGCTACAGCGGTGGCAGCACCTACTACGCGCCGTCGGTCAAGGGGCGCTTCACCATCTCCAGGGACAACGGCCAGAGCACGGTCACGCTGCAGATGAGCAGCCTCAGGGACGGCGACACGGCCACCTACTGCCGCGCCAAAAGTGACTATGGTGGTGGAGCTGGAGGTGCTGGTGGTGGGTGGGCCCTGGCCACAAATAAACGAGTTTTGGGGCAAAAAACCCGACCCTTGGGCAGAGCCTGGAGATGTGGGACACACCCAGTTGGGATCTGGGGCCGAGGTGGAGGTTGGGCGCAACGAGTCACCGCCTGGGGCCGGAGCGGGTGAGGTTTGGGGCGGGAATGGATGGGGCTGGGTGGGGACGTGTCAGACGTGGTGCGCGTGGTCACATTTTTGCGGAAAACTGTTGAGGTTTGGGGCCGGCGGTCAGTGTTCGGTGGAAATGGTCAATGTTTGGTGGAGAAGGTCAGCGTTCGAGTGAAAATCTGATGACGTTGCGTAGAAATGTTCAAGTTTCATGGCAAATGGTTGAGTTTTGGGGCCAAAGACGAAGGGTTGGTGGCCATGACCAAGGGTTGGTGGAGAAGGTTGAGCTTTGGGGCCAACAGTTGAGGTTGGGCCAAGGACCTGGGGGCACCATAGTTGGGGGTCCCGGGCTGGGGTCCGGCGGGACGATCTCATCAGCATCATCATCAGCGCCTCTGGCGCAGCAGTAGGTGGCCGTGTCGCCGTCCCTGAGGCTGCTCATCTGCAGCGTGACCGTGCTCTGGCCGTTGTCCCTGGAGATGGTGAAGCGCCCCTTGACCGACGGCGCGTAGCCGGTGGTGCCACCATCGTTCTCGATACCCGCGACGGCCTCCAGCCCCTTCCCGGGCGCCTGCCGCGCCCAGAACGTTCCGTGGCTGCCGACGGTGACGCTGGAGGCCTCACCAGGGTCCGGGCTCCGTGTCTGCCCTCCCTGCGTCACCACCGCCACCCCACCGCCCTCCTCCTCCTCCTGGCCGCCCTCCCAGGTAGGACGCCCTGACCCGCTCCCCGGGCGCGGAGATGGGGGGGGGAGGGGTGGGCGCCACGCCGGGAGCGGGAGACTCAACCCGGCCCTTCTTCCTTCCCCAGGGCTGCGGGCGGCCGTGCAGCTGGTGGAGTCCGGAGGGGGTCTCCAGACCCCCGGGGGGTCCCTGCGCCTCGTCTGCAAGGGCTCCGGCTTCACCTTCGGCAGCTTCGGCATGGGATGGATGCGGCAGGCGCCCGGGAAGGGGCTCGAGTACGTCGCGGGTATTTACAGCGGTGGCGGCACCTACTACGCGCCGTCGGTCAAGGGGCGCTTCACCATCACCGTTCAGTTGGCTTGAAGGCTTGAGCTCCACCAAACCTTGGCCACATGCCCCAAGCCTTGACCATTTCCACCAAACCTCAACCATTGGCCCCAAGCCTTCCCCATTTCTAAGGAACCTTGACCATTGGCCCCAAATTTTGACCATTTCCACCAATCCTTGACCATTGGCCCCAAAACTCGACCATTTCCACCAAACCTGAACCTTTGGCCCCAAACCTTCACCATTTCCACCAATCCTTGACCATTGGCCCCAAACCTTGACCATTTCCACCAAACCTTGACCATTTCCACCAAACCTGAACCTTTGGCCCCAAACCTTCACCATTTCCACCAAACCTCGACCATTGGCCCCAAACCTTCACATTTTCCACCAAACCTCGACCATTGGCCCCAAACCTTCACATTTTCCACCAAACCTCGACCATTGGCCCCAAACCTTCACATTTTCCACCAAACCTCGACCATTGGCCCCAAACCTTGACCGCTGGCCTCAGACCTCCACCGTTTTCCAGGATCCTCGACCATTCCCACCAAATCTCATCCGGTTTTGCCCAAGCCTTGACCTTTTCCACCAGGCCTCGACCCCTTACCGTTAGCCTCAACCGTCATCGTGCCAATTCCCAACCGTTTGCCACGAGCTTCCACCGTTTTTGCCCCAAACTTCATCCATTTGCCCCAAACCTCGTCCATTTGCCCCAAATATCAAGGGTTTTGCCCCAGATCTCAACCGGTTTTGCCCCAAACTCAACCCTTGGCCGCACACGTTGACCGCTTTTGCCCCAAACCTTCTTCTCTTACACCAAAACTCGACCGTTTGCGCCAGGTCTGGACCGTTCGTTCCACAATTCCCAACAATTTGCCCCAATACTCGAACATTTGCCCCAAATTTCAACCGTTTTCGCTCAAAACTTGACATTTTGCCACGTACCTCACGCATTTGCCGCAAAATTTGACTGTTTTTGCCCCAAACGTTGACCGTTTGCACAGAGTCTCGACTGGTTTTGCCACAAAACTTGTCCTTTTGCCCCAAATCTGGGCTCTTTGCCCCAAACCGCAAACATTTCCCCCAAGTCTCAAGCATCAGACTCAAATTTCAACGTTTTTGCCCAAATCTCGACTGGTTTTGCCCGAATCTCGACCGTTTTCGCCCAAAACTCGACTGTTTTTTGCCCAGAACTTGACCCATCCCACCATCCTCCCAATGCTCCGAGCCCAGAAACCTGCTGGGTACCCGGACCCTAATACACTTAATTATTAGTGAAGTCATAATGAATTTTATTAATTATTAATAATAACCACCATTAAATAAGAGGGTCTTGGGGATTAATTTAATTATTAGCCCTAATATACTTAATTATTAACCCTAATGGACCTGATTATTAGCCGTAATGTTGGAGGCACAAGGGATAAATTTAATTATTAGCCCTAAAACACTTAATCATTAACCCTAACGGGCCTGATTATTAGCCACAAAGTTGGAGGGACGGGGGAATAAATTTAATTATTAGCCCTAATATACTTAAACGTTAACCCTCATGGGCCTGATTATTAGCCATGAAGTTGGAGACATGGGAAATAAATGTAATTATTATTGCTAACACACTTAATTATTAACGCTAATGGGCCTGATTATTACCGGTAAAGCTGGAGGGATGGAGAATAAATCTAATTATGAGCCCAAAGGACTTAATTATCAGCCCTCATTTAGGCAGGACGGCAGATCAATGGACCTATGAGGCCTCAGAGAGTTAATTATTAGCCCCAACAGGCCTAATTATTAGCCCTCATTTAGGGTGGCCTGGGGGTGAATTTAATTACCAGCCCCAACAGGCCTAATTATTAGCCCTCATTTAGGGTGGCCTGGGGTGAAATTAATTACAATCCCTAACAGGCCTAATTATTAGCCCTCATTTAGGGTGGCCTGGGGTGTGAAATTAATTATTAGCCCCTACAGGCCTAATTATTAGCCCTCATTTAGGTGGCCTGGGGGTGAAATTAATTATTAGCCCCTACAGGCCTAATTATTAGCCCTCATTTAGGGTGGCCTGGGGGTGAAATTAATTATTAGCCCCTACAGGCCTAATTATTAGCCCTCATTTAGGGTGGCCTGGGGGTGAAATTAATTACAAGGCCTAACAGGCCTAATTATTAGCCATAATTTAGGGTAGCCCGGGGGTGAATTTAATTACAATCCCCAACAGGCCTAATTATTAGCCCTCATTTAGGGTGGCTGGGGGTGTGTAAAATTAATTACCAGCCCCAACAGGCTAATTATTAGCCCTCATTTAGTGGGGATGGGAAATATATTTAATCAAGAGGCCTAATAAACTGAATTATCGGCTGCAATTCGGGGCGCGGGGAATTCCGTTTGGTTTTAAGCCGCCACGTGCTTAATTACAGCTGTACTAGACAGGGTGTTCAGCCCTAATTAGGCGATAAACTTAATTAAACCCCAAGTGCAGGTGCCGAGAGCAGCAGCTGCGAGGCCTAGGCCGGGGAAGGAGAGCGGCGACCGAAACGGGGGGGAAAAGGCCATTTTTGGGGTTTCGGGCCAGTAATGGGTATTTTTGGCGGCGCAGGAAAACCCCGTCGGTCGGAGCGCGGCGGCGGGAAACACCTGCCCTGCCTGCGCTGACATTAGTGCTGCCGCCGCTGTTATTGTTATTATTATTACTGTTATTATTACTAATATTACTATAATTATTATTATTATTATCATTATCATCATTATTACTAGCACTACTGCTGTTTTTATTATTATTATTTTCTATTTTATTTTATTTTTTGAAGTACTGTTTTTCATTGAGGTTATTATTAGTGTTGTTATTATTTCTATTTATACTTTTACTGATATATTTTATTATTTTTTTCAAAATATATTATACATGTAAATACATTTATAATTATTATTGTTATTGTTGTCATTATTACCGTTTCTATTGCTATTAATTCGGTTATTTCTATTTCTATTTCTAGTATCATATTCTATTAATGTTATTATTGTCATTATCACCGTTATTATTTTTATTATTCTTCCATTTCTACTTTTTTAATTATATTATCTATGCTGGCGATAACACACGCTGCCTCATATTTTTTTAATTACTAGCAGAAATAATTTGACCTAATTTTTTTGTTGCTATCGGTATTAGCAGAAATACTTCCACGTTGCTGCTGTTATCATTATTATTACCATTATTAAATATTCTTATCAATATTATTGGTATTAGTATTAATATCGTTATCATTATTATAATCATTATTACCATTATTATTATGACTATTACTGTTTTTACCATCAATATTAATATTATTATCAACATTATTGGTATTAGTATCATTATCATTCTTACAATTATTATTTCCATTAATATTATTATTGCTATATTTTTATATTATATAATATAAATATTATATAACATATATGTTTATTATATATAATTATATATATATAATTATATAAAAATAATATTATTAGTGTCATTATCATGATTCTATTACTGTTATTGCCATCATTATTCTACTTTATTCTTTTATTAGTGGGGTAGCGGGAAATCAGTCTACTCAAATTATTAATTTTAGCAGGAATTTTATTTCTTTTTTAATGATGACTATTACCAGGGAGACTTTAATTAATTTGCGATATCCTCAGCAGCGATACTTTATTTTCATTATTATTCTTACTATGAGCAGAAGTAGGGCTGCTTTATTGCAATTATTATTTATTAATTGCAGATATTATTAATATTAATATAAAAATAATAACTATTAAAACTACCTTTATTTTATTAACGGTCTATTTTTTACTATTATTATTTTCAGTCACTATACTTAATATAATATTCTTTATCATTTCATATAGATACGTTCATTTTTTTAAATTATCAATTTTTAACTTTTTTTCTAATTAATTTTTTATGATTTATCTTCTCTTCGGCAAGAAGACGCGCCCACTTGATTGAATTGTTTTTCTTTTATTTATTAAAACTCCTTTTCTTGATGTTGCCTGAAAAAAGCATAAAGTTTGTAAAACCGGCAAAAATCGTTAAATTCTATTTTTTTTTTTTTGGGGGGGGGGAGGGGAGAGGGGCAGAGCCACGTGCCCCAGGGCGGGGAAACAAACTGAAATTAAAGGAAATAAACTAAATAAAGGAAAAAAACTAGGAAAATAAATGGTAATAAAGGATAATGAAGGGAAAAAATCGAAAATAATGGAGAATAAAAAAAAAATAAAATTAAGGAAAATAAAGGATAATAAAGGAAATTACTGAAAATAAAGGAGAATGAAAAACAAAACAGAAAGAAAATAAGGGAGAATAAAGGAGAAAAAAGGAAAATAAAGGAAAATAGTAGGAAAATAAATGATAAATTATAATAAAGGAAAGGAAAATAAAGGAAAAAATAAAATAAAAATAAAACAAAGGAGAATAAAGGAAAATAGTAGGAAAATAAATGATAGTAAATGATAATAAAGGAAAATAATTGGAAATAAAGGAAAGTTTAGGAGAATAAAGAAAATAAAAGGAAAATAAAGGAGAATAAAGGAAAATAAAGGAAAACAGTAGGAAAATAAACGATAATAAATGATAATAAAGGAAAATAAAGGAGGATAAAGGAAAATAATTGAAAATAAAGGAGAATAAAAAAATAAAAGAGAATAAAGGAAAATAAAGAAGAATAAAAGGAGAGTAAAAGGCAAAAATAAAGGGAATAAAAGGAAATAAAAGGAATAAAAGGAAAGAAATATATAAAGAAAGAAAAAATACGTAAACACGTAATAAAAGACAAGAAACAGAAAAAACCGCACAGAAAGAAAGGAAAAGGGAACTGAAAAACGTGAAAATAAATTAATTACGGAGAAACCGAGGAACGATAAAAATACCTAAAAAGAAATGAAATAAACGAATAAAAATGAGACGAAAGAGACGAAATAAAACAAATGACAGTATAGGTAATAAAGAAAAAAAAAAAATTAATAAATGAAAAAAAGTGAAATAAATGCGGAAAAATAGCCGAAAGAGACGGGGAAAAAAAAAAAATGAACGGAGGATTAAATGGGGGAAATAAAATAATTAATGAAATTAAATAATTAAATAAATGACACGGAACTCGGAGAAACGCACAAAATTAAATGAAATAAAAGCATGGAAAGAAATTACAGCTCAGAAACAGAAACAAGTTTAAAGAAATAAAATTAATTTCAAGACGTAAACCCCAAGGGTAAGCATGGAATTAAAGTGCATTAAATAAATGCCTAAAAATGAATTTGACAGAAAAAAAAAAAAAAAAAAAAAAGAGAAAGGAACGAAATGAATGAAATGAAAAGCCAAATTGAAATTAAATTAAATTTTAAAATAAATTAAATAGAAGTAAAAATAAATACAAGGAAAAAATGAAATTCAAAGTCAATTAAATTAAAAGCCCATTAAAATGAAATGAAAAATAAAATAAATAGGAAAAAAAATTAAAAGGAAATTAAGGAAATAAGTGACATTAAAAGCCAATGAGATTAAAAGCCAGTTAAAATTAAATTAAAAATAAAAAATAGAACAAATAATAAATGAAAGGAAATCAGTGAAATAAATGCAATTAAAAGTCAATGAAATGAAAAACCCATTAAAATAAAATTAAAAATAAAATAAATAGGAAAAAATAAATAAAAGGAAATAAAGTAAATAAGTGAAATTATGCGTCAATGAAATGAAAAGCCAAATTAAATTAAATTTAAAATAAAGAATAGAAAAAAATAGATAAAAGGAAATAAATAAATGCCATTAAAAGCCTATGAAATTAAAAGCCAATCACAATTAAAAATAAAATAAATAGGAATAAATAAGTAAAAGGTAATGAATTAAGTGTAATTAAAAATCAATTAAAGTAAAAGCCAATTAAAATTAAATTAAAAATAGGCTGAATAAAGAAATGGAATAAATAAAGGAAATAAATGAAAAAAATGATATTAAAAGCCAATGAAATTAAAAGCCGACTAAAATTAAATTTTAAAAAATAAATTGAAATAGAAATATAAATAAATTTAAAAATGAAATTAAAAGCCAATGAAATTAAAAGCCGACTAAAATTAAATTTTAAAAAATAAGTTAAAGAAATAGAAATAAATATAAATAAATTAAAAAATGAAATTAAAAGCCAATGAAATTAAAAGCCAACTAAAATTAAATTTTAAAAAATAAGTTAAAGAAATAGAAATATAAATAAATAAATTTAAAAATGATATTAAAAGCCAACTAAAAGCCAACTAAAATTAAATTTTAAAAAATAAGTTAAAGAAATAGAAATAAATATAAATAAATTTAAAAATGAAATTAAAAGCCAACTAAAAGCCAACTAAAATTAAATTTTAAAAAATAAGTTAAAGAAATAGAAATAAATAT
>NW_027660307.1:495000-505260 GCF_963210335.1 Falco punctatus | reverse complement strand
CGGCCGTTTGGTGGAGCGCTGCTGCCATCTAGCGAAATATATTTGGGTACTGCAGCCGCCCTTTTGGTGGAGCGCTGCTGCCATCTAGCGAAATATATTTGGGTACTGCAGCCGGCCCTGTTGGTGGAGTGCTGCTGCCATCTAGCGAAATATACTTGGGTACTGTAGCCGCCCGGTTGGTGGAGCGCTGCTGCCATCTAGCGAAATATATTTGGGTACTGCAGCCGGCTCTGTTGGTGGAGCGCTGCTGCCATCTAGCGAAATATACTTGGGTACTGCAGCCGGCCCCGTTGGTGGAGCACTGCTGCCATCTAGCGAAATATACTTGGGTACTGCAGCCGGCCCTGTTGGTGGAGCGCTGCTGCCATCTAGCGAAATATATTTGGGTACTGCAGCCGGCCCTGTTGGTGGAGCGCTGCTGCCATCTAGCGAAATGTAATTGGGTACTGCAGCCGCCCTTTTGGTGGAGCGCTGCTGCCATCTAGCGAAATATACTTGGGTACTGCAGCCGCCCGGTTGGTGGAGCGCTGCTGCCATCTAGCGAAATATACTTGGGTACTGCAGCCGGCGCTGTTGGTGGAGCGCTGCTGCCATCTAGCGAAATATATTTGGGTACTGCAGCCGCCCTTTTGGTGGAGCGCTGCTGCCATCTAGCGAAATGTAATTGGGTACTGCAGCCGACCGGTTGGTGGAGCGCTGCTGCCATCTAGCGAAATATATTTGGGTACTGCAGCCGGCGCTGTTGGTGGAGCGCTGCTGCCATCTAGCGAAATATACTTGGGTACTGCAGCCGGTGCTGTTGGTGGAGCGCTGCTGCCATCTGGCGAAATATACTTGGGTACTGCAGCCGCCCGGTTGGTGGAGCGCTGCTGCCATCTAGCGAAACCTAAGAGCCTGAGTCTAACCCTCACCCTAAGAGCCTGAGTCTAACCCTAACCCTAAGAGCCTGAGTCTAACCCTCACCCTAAGAGCCTGAGTCTAACCCTAACCCGAAGAGCCTGAGTCTAACCCTCACCCTAAGAGCCTGAGTCTAACCCTAACCCTAAGAGCCTGAGTCTAACCCTAACCCGAAGAGCCTGAGTCTAACCCTAACCCTAAGAGCCTGAGTCTAACCCTAACCCTAAAAGCCTGAGTCTAACCCTAACCCTAAGAGCCTGAGTCTAACCATCACCCTAAGAGCCTGAGTCTAACCCTCACCCGAAGAGCCTGAGTCTAACCCTAAGAGCCTGAGTGTAACCCTAACCCTAAGAGCCTGAGTCTAACCCTCACCCTAAGAGCCTGAGTCTAACCCTAACCCTAAGAGCCTGAGTCTAACCCTAACCCGAAGAGCCTGAGTCTAACCCTAACCCTAAGAGCCTGAGTCTAACCCTAACCCTAAGAGCCTGAGTCTAACCCTAACCCTAAGAGCCTGAGTCTAACCCTAAGCCTAAGAGCCTGAGTCTAACCCTCACCCTAAGAGCCTGAGTCTAACCCTAACCCTAAGAGCCTGAGTCTAACCCTAACCCTAAGAGCCTGAGTCTAACCCTAACCCTACGAGTCTAACCCTAACCCTAACCCTAACCCTAACAGTCTAACCCTAACCCTAACCCTAACCCTAACCCTAACCCTAACCCTAACCCTAAGAGCCTAACCCTAACCCTAACCCTAAGTGTCTAACCCTAACCCTAACCCTAACCCTAAGAGTCTAACCCTAACCCTGAGTCTAACCCTAACCCTAATAGTCTAACCCTAACCCTAAGAGTCTAACCCTAACCCTAACCCTAACCCTAACAGTCTAACCCTAACCCTAAGACTCTAACCCTAAGAGTCTAACCCTAACCCTAACTCTAACCCTAACAGTCTAACCCTAAACATAAGAGTTTAACCCTAAGAGTCTAACCCTAACCCTAACCCTAACCCTAACAGTCTAACCCTAACCCTAACCCTAACCCTAAGAGTCTATACCCTAACCCTGAGTCTAACCCTAACCCTAACCCTAACCCTAAGAGTCTAACCCTAACCCTAAGAGTCTAACCCTAACCCTAACCCTAACCCTAAGAGTCTAACCCTAACCCTAAGAGTCTAACCCTAAGAGTCTAACCCTAACCCTAACTTTAACCCTAACAGTCTAACCCTAAACATAAGAGTTTAACCCTAAGAGTCTAACCCTAACCCTAACCCTAACCCTAACAGTCTAACCCTAACCCTAACCCTAAGAGTCTAACCCTAACCCTAACCCTAAGAGTCTAACCCTAACACTAAGAGTCTAACCTTAACCCTAACATAACCCTAACAGTCTAACCCTAACCCTAACCCTAACCCTAACCCTGACCCTAACCCTAAGAGTCTAACCCTAACCCTAACCCTAACCCTAACCCTAAGAGTCTAACCCTAACCCTACCCTAACCCTAAGAGTCTAACCCTAACCTTAAGAGTCTAACCCTAACCCTAACCCTAAGAGTCTAACCCTAACCCTGAGTCTAACCCTAACCCTGAGTCTAACCCTAACCCTAAGAGTCTAACCCTAACCCTAAGAGTCTAACCCTAAACCTAACCCTAACCCTAACAGTCTAACCCTAACCCTAAGAGTCTAACCCTAACCCTAACTCTAACCCTAACAGTCTAACCCTAAACATAAGAGTTTAACCCTAAGAGTCTAACCCTAACCCTAACCCTAAGAGTCTAACCCTAACCCTAACTCTAAGAGTCTAACCCTAACCCTAACCCTAACCCTAACAGTCTAACCCTAACACTAAGAGTCTAACCTTAACCCTAACCCTAAGCCTAAGAGTCTAACCCTAACCCTAACCCTAACCCTAACCCTGACCCTAACCCTAACTCTAACCCTAACCCTAACCCTAAGAGTCTAACCCTAACCCTACCCTAACCCTAAGAGTCTAAACCTAACCCTAAGAGTCTAACCCTAACCCTAACCCTAAGAGTCTAACCCTAACCCTAAGAGTCTAACCCTAACCCTAACCCTAACCCTAAGAGTCTAACCCTAACCCTAAGAGTCTAACCCTAACCCTAACCCTAACCCTAACAGTCTAACCCTAACCCTAAGAGTCTAACCCTAACCCTAAGAGTCTAACCCTAAGAGTCTAACCCTAACCCTAACCCTAACAGTCTAACCTTAACCCTAACCCTAACCCCGGCTGAAGTACCCAAGTATATTTCGCTAGATGGCAGCAGCGCTCCACCAACAGAGCCGGCTGCAGTACCCAAATATATTTCGCTAGATGGCAGCAGCGCTCCACCAAAAGGGCGGCTGCAGTACCCAAATATATTTCGCTAGATGGCAGCAGCGCTCCACCAAAAGGGCGGCTGCAGTACCCAATTACATTTCGCTAGATGGCAGCAGCGCTCCACCAACCGGGCGGCTGCAGTACCCAAGTATATTTCGCTAGATGGCAGCAGCGCTCCACCAACCGGCCGGCTGAAGTACCCAAGTATATTTCGCTAGATGGCAGCAGCGCTCTACCAACAGAGCCGGCTGCAGTACCCAATTATATTTCGCTAGATGGCAGCAGCGCTCCACCAAAAGGGGCCGCCTGCAGTACCCAAATATATTTCGCTAGATGGCAGCAGCGCTCCACCAACCGGTCGGCTGCAGTACCCAAGTATATTTCGCTAGATGGCAGCAGCGCTCCACCAAAAGGGCGGCTGCAGTACCCAAGTATATTTCGCTAGATGGCAGCAGCGCTCCACAAAAAGGGCCGCCTGCAGTACCCAAGTATATGTCGCTAGATGGCAGCAGCGCTCCACCAACAGCGCCGGCTGCAGTACCAAATTACATTTCGCTAGATGGCAGCAGCGCTCCACCAAAAGGGCGGCTGCAGTACCCAATTACATTTCGCTAGATGGCAGCAGCGCTCCACAAAAAGGGCCGGCTGCAGTACCCGAATATATTTCGCTAGATGGCAGCAGCGCTCCACCAACGGGTCCGGTTGCAGTACCCAAGTATATTTCGCTAGATGGCAGCAGCGCTCCACCAAAAGGGCGGCTGCAGTACCCAAATATATTTCGCTAGATGGCAGCAGCGCTCCACCAGAAGGACGGCTGCAGTACCCAACTACATTTCGCTAGATGGCAGCAGCGCTCCACCAACAGGGCCGGCTGCAGTACCCAATTATATTTCGCTAGATGGCAGCAGCGCTCCACCAACCGGGCGGCCGCAGTACCCAAATATATTTCGCTAGATGGCAGCAGCGCTCCACCAACAGCGCCGGCTGCAGTACCCAAGTATATGTCGCTAGATGGCAGCAGCGCTCCACCAAAAGGGCGGCTGCAGTACCCAATACATTTCGCTAGATGGCAGCAGCGCTCCACCAAAAGGGCGGCTGCAGTACCCAATTACATTTCGCTAGATGGCAGCAGCGCTCCACCAACCGGGCCGGCTGCAGTACCCAAGTATATTTCGCTAGATGGCAGCAGCGCTACACCAAAAGGGCGGCTGCAGTACCCAATTACATTTCGCTAGATGGCAGCAGCGCTCCACCAACAGCGCCGGCTGCAGTACCCAAATATATTTCGCTAGATGGCAGCAGCGCTCCACCAACCGGGCGGCTGCAGTACCCAAATATATTTCGCTAGATGGCAGCAGCGCTCCACCAAAAAGGCGGCTGCAGTACCCAAGTATATTTCGCTAGATGGCAGCAGAGCTCCACCAACAGGGACGGCTGCAATACCCAAGTATATTTGGCTAGATGGCAGCAGAGCTCCACCAAAAGGGCGGCTGCAGTACCCAAATGTATTTCGCTAGACGGCAGCAGCGCTCCACCAACAGGGCCGGCTGCAGTACCCAAATATATTTCGCTAGATGGCAGCAGCGCTCCACCAACAGCGCCGGCTGCAGTACCCAAGTATATTTCGCTAGATGGCAGCAGCGCTCCACCAACAGCGGCGGCTGCAGTACCCAAATATATAGTACTGAGTCTAACCCTAACCCTAAGAGCCTGAGTCTAACCCTAACTCTAAGAGCCTGAGTCTAACCCTAACCCTAAGAGCCTGAGTCTAACCCTCACCCTAAGAGCCTGAGTCTAACCCTCACCCTAAGAGCCTGAATCTAACCCTAACCCGAAGAGCCTGAGTCTAACCCTAACCCTAAGAGCCTGAGTCTAACCCTCACCCTAAGAGCCTGAGTCTAACCCTAACCCTAAGAGCCTGAGTCTAACCCTCACCCTAAGAGCCTGAGTCTAACCCTAACCCTAAGAGCCTGAGTCTAACCCTCACCCTAAGAGCCTGAGTCTAACCCTAACCCTAAGAGCCTGAGTCTAACCCTCACCCTAAGAGCCTGAGTCTAACCCTAACCCTAAGAGCGTGAGTCTAGCCCTAACCCTAAGAGCCTGAGTCTAACCCTCACCCTAAGAGCCTGAGTCTAACCCTAACCCTAAGAGCCTGAGTCTAACCCTAACCCTAAGGGCCTGAGTCTAACCCTAACCCTAAGAGCCTGAGTCTAACCCTCACCCTAAGAGCCTGAGTCTAACCCAAACCCTAAGAGCCTGAGTCTAACCCTAACCCTAAGAGCCTGAGTCTAACCCTAACCCTAAGAGCCTGAGTCTAACCCTAACCCTTTTGGTGGAGCGCTGCTGCCATCTAGCGAAATGTAATTGGGTACTGCAGCCGCCCGGTTGGTGGAGCGCTGCTGCCATCTAGCGAAATATATTTGGGTAGTGCAGCCGGCCCTGTTGGTGGAGTGCTGCTGCCATCTAGCGAAATGTAATTGGGTACTGCAGCCGCCCGGTTGGTGGAGCGCTGCTGCCATCTAGCGAAATATATTTGGGTAGTGCAGCCGGCCCTGTTGGTGGAGCGCTGCTGCCATCTAGCGAAATATATTTGGGTACTGCAGCCGGCCCTGTTGGTGGAGCGATGCTGCCGTCTCGCGAAATATATTTGGGTACTGCAGCCGGCGCTTTTGGTGGAGCGCTGCTGCCATCTAGCGAAATGTAATTGGGTACTGCAGCCGCCCGGTTGGTGGAGCGCTGCTGCCATCTAGCGAAATATATTTGGGTACTGCAGCCGCCCTTTTGGTGGAGCGCTGCTGCCATCTAGCGAAATATATTTGGGTACTGCAGCCGGCCCTGTTGGTGGAGCGCTGCTGCCATCTAGCGAAATATACTTGGGTACTGCAGCCGGCCCCGTTGGTGGAGCACTGCTGCCATCTAGCGAAATATACTTGGGTACTGCAGCCGCCCGTTTGGTGGAGCGCTGCTGCCATCTAGCGAAATATATTTGGGTACTGCAGCCGGCGCTGTTGGTGGAGCGCTGCTGCCATCTAGCGAAATGTAATTGGGTACTGCAGCCGCCCTTTTGGTGGAGCGCTGCTGCCATCTAGCGAAATATACTTGGGTACTGCAGCCGCCCGGTTGGTGGAGCGCTGCTGCCATCTAGCGAAATGTAATTGGGTACTGCAGCCGCCCTTTTGGTGGAGCGCTGCTGCCATCATGCGAAATATATTTGGGTACTGCAGCCGGCCCTGTTGGTGGAGTGCTGCTGCCATCTAGCGAAATGTAATTGGGTACTGTAGCCGCCCGTTTGGTGGAGCGCTGCTGCCATCTAGCGAAATATATTTGGGTACTGCAGCCGGCCCTGTTTGTGGAGCGCTGCTGCCATCTAGCGAAATATACTTGGGTACTGCAGCCGGCCCCGTTGGTGGAGCACTGCTGCCATCTAGCGAAATATACTTGGGTACTGCAGCCGCCCGTTTGGTGGAGCGCTGCTGCCATCTAGCGAAATATATTTGGGTACTGCAGCCGGCCCTGTTGGTGGAGCGCTGCTGCCATCAAGCGAAATGTAATTGGGTACTGCAGCCGCCCTTTTGGTGGAGCTCTGCTGCCATCTAGCGAAATATACTTGGGTACTGCAGCCGCCCGGTTGGTGGAGCGCTGCTGCCATCTAGCGAAATATACTTGGGTACTGCAGCCGGCGCTGTTGGTGGAGCGCTGCTGCCATCTAGCGAAATATATTTGGGTACTGCAGCCGCCCGGTTGGTGGAGCGCTGCTGCCATCTAGCGAAATGTAATTGAGTACTGCAGCCGACTGGTTGGTTGAGCGCTGCTGCCATCTAGCGAAATATATTTGGGTACTGCAGCCGGCTCTGTTGGTGGAGCGCTGCTGGCATCTAGCGAAATATATTTGGGTACTGCAGCCGGCCCTGTTGGTGGAGCGCTGCTGCCATCTAGCGAAATGTAATTGGGTACTGCAGCCGCCCTTTTGGTGGAGCGCTGCTGCCATCATGCGAAATATATTTGGGTACTGCAGCCGCCCGGTTGGTGGAGCGCTGCTGCCATCTAGCGAAATATACTTGGGTACTGCAGCCGGCGCTGTTGGTGGAGCGCTGCTGCCATCTAGCGAAATATATTTGGGTACTGCAGCCGGCGCTGTTGGTGGAGCGCTGCTGCCATCTAGCGAAATGTAATTGGGTACTGCAGCCGACCGGTTGGTGGAGCGCTGCTGCCATCTAGCGAAATATAATTGGGTACTGCAGCCGGCTCTGTTGGTGGAGCGCTGCTGGCATCTAGCGAAATATATTTGGGTACTGCAGCCGCCCTTTTGGTGGAGCGCTGCTGCCATCTATCGAAATGTAATTGGGTACTGCAGCCGCCCTTTTGGTGGAGCGCTGCTGCCGTCTAGCGAAATATACTTGGGTACTGCAGCCGCCCCGTTAGTGGAGCGCTGCTGCCATCTAGCGAAATGTAATTGGGTACTGCAGCCGCCCGGTTGGTGGAGCGCTGCTGCCATCTAGCGAAATATACTTGGGTACTGCAGCCGGCGCTGTTGGTGGAGCGCTGCTGCCATCTAGCGAAATATACTTGGGTACTGCAGCCGGCGCTGTTGGTGGAGCGCTGCTGCCATCTAGCGAAATATACTTGGGTACTGCAGCCGCCCTGTTGGTGGAGCGCTGCTGCCATCTAGCGAAACCTAAGAGCCTGAGTCTAACCCTAACCCTAAGAGCCTGAGTCTAACCCTAACCCGAAGAGCCTGAGTCTAACCCTAACCCGAAGAGCCTGAGTCTAACCCTAACCCTAAGAGCCTGAGTCTAACCCTAACCCTAAAAGCCTGAGTCTAACCCTAACCCTAAGAGCCTGAGTCTAACCCTCACCCTAAGAGCCTGAGTCTAACCCTAACCCGAAGAGCCTGAGTCTAACCCTAACCCGAAGAGCCTGAGTCTAACCCTCACCCGAAGAGCCTGAGTCTAACCCTAACCCTAAGAGCCTGAGTCTAACCCTAACCCTAAGAGCCTGAGTCTAACCCTAACCCTAAGAGCCTGAGTCTAACCCTAACCCGAAGAGCCTGAGTCTAACCCTAACCCTAAGAGCCTGAGTCTAACCCTCACCCTAAGAGCCTGAGTCTAACCCTAACCCTAAGAGCCTGAGTCTAACCCTAACCCGAAGAGCCTGAGTCTAACCCTAACCCGAAGAGCCTGAGTCTAACCCTAACCCTAAGAGCCTGAGTCTAACCCTCACCCTAAGAGCCTGAGTCTAACCCTAACCCGAAGAGCCTGAGTCTAAACCTAACCCTAAGAGCCTGAGTCTAACCCTCACCCTAAGAGCCTGAGTCTAACCCTAACCCTAAGAGCCTGAGTCTAACCCTCACCCGAAGAGCCTGAGTCTAACCCTAAGAGCCTGAGTGTAACCCTAACCCTAAGAGCCTGAGTGTAACCCTAACCCTAAGAGCCTGAGTCTAACCCTAACCCTAAGAGCCTGAGTCTAACCCTCACCCTAAGAGCCTGAGTCTAACCCTAACCCTAAGAGCCTGAGTCTAACCCTAACCCTAAGAGCCTGAGTCTAACCCTCACCCTAAGAGCCTGAGTCTAACCCTAACCCTAAGAGCCTGAGTCTAACCCTAACCCTAAGAGCCTGAGTTTAACCCTAACCCTAAGAGCCTGAGTCTAACCCTAACCCGAAGAGCCTGAGTCTAACCCTAACCCTAAGAGCCTGAGTCTAACCCTAACCCTAAGAGGCTGAGTCTAACCCTAACCCGAAGAGCCTGAGTCTAACCCTAACCCTAAGAGCCTGAGTCTAACCCTCACCCTAAGAGCCTGAGTCTAACCCTCACCCTAAGAGCCTGAGTCTAACCCTCACCCGAAGAGCCTGAGTCTAACCCTAAGAGCCTGAGTGTAACCCTAACCCTAAGAGCCTGAGTCTAACCCTAACCCTAAGAGCCTGAGTCTAACCCTCACCCTAAGAGCCTGAGTCTAACCCTCACCCTAAGAGCCTGAGTCTAACCCTAACCCTAAGAGCCTGAGTCTAACCCTAACCCTAAGAGCCTGAGTCTAACCCTCACCCTAAGAGCCTGAGTCTAACCCTAACCCTAAGAGCCTGAGTCTAACCCTAACCCTAAGAGCCTGAGTTTAACCCTAACCCTAAGAGCCTGAGTCTAACCCTAACCCGAAGAGCCTGAGTCTAACCCTAACCCTAAGAGCCTGAGTCTAACCCTAACCCTAAGAGCCTGAGTCTAACCCTCACCCTAAGAGCCTGAGTCTAACCCTAACCCTAAGAGCCTGAGTCTAACCCTAACCCTAAGAGCCTGAGTGTAACCCTAACCCTAAGAGCCTGAGTCTAACCCTCACCCTAAGAGCCTGAGTCTAACCCTAACCCTAAGAGCCTGAGTCTAACCCTAACCCGAAGAGCCTGAGTCTAACCCTAACCCTAAGAGCCTGAGTCTAACCCTAACCCTAAGAGCCTGAGTCTAACCCTAACCCTAAGAGCCTGAGTCTAACCCTCACCCTAAGAGCCTGAGTCTAACCCTAACCCTAAGGGCCTGAGTCTAACCCTAACCCTAAGAGCCTGAGTCTAACCCTAACACTAAGAGCCTGAGTCTAACCCTCACCCTAAGAGCCTGAGTCTAACCCTAACCCGAAGAGCCTGAGTCTAACCCTAACCCTAAGAGCCTGAGTCTAACCCTAACCCTAAGAGCCTGAGTCTAACCCTAACCCTAAGAGCCTGAGTCTAACCCTCACCCGAAGAGCCTGAGTCTAACCCTAACCCTAAGAGCCTGAGTCTAACCCTAACCCTAAGAGGCTGAGTCTAACCCTAACCCGAAGAGCCTGAGTCTAACCCTAACCCTAAGAGCCTGAGTCTAACCCTAACCCGAAGAGCCTGAGTCTAACCCTAACCCTAAGAGCCTGAGTCTAACCCTAACCCTAAGAGCCTGAGTCTAACCCTCACCCTAAGAGCCTGAGTCTAACCCTCACCCTAAGAGCCTGAGTCTAACCCTCACCCGAAGAGCCTGAGTCTAACCCTAAGAGCCTGAGTGTAACCCTAACCCTAAGAGCCTGAG
>NW_027660307.1:450000-490000 GCF_963210335.1 Falco punctatus | reverse complement strand
GCTAGATGGCAGCAGCGCTCCACCAACCGGTCGGCTGCAGTACCCAAGTATATTTCGCTAGATGGCAGCAGCGCTCCACCAAAAGGGCGGCTGCAGTACCCAAGTATATTTCGCTAGATGGCAGCAGCGCTCCACAAAAAGGGCCGCCTGCAGTACCCAAGTATATGTCGCTAGATGGCAGCAGCGCTCCACCAACAGCGCCGGCTGCAGTACCCAATTACATTTCGCTAGATGGCAGCAGCGCTCCACCAAAACGGCGGCTGCAGTACCCAATTACATTTCGCTAGATGGCAGCAGCGCTCCACAAAAAGGGCCGGCTGCAGTACCCGAATATATTTCGCTAGATGGCAGCAGCGCTCCACCAACGGGTCCGGTTGCAGTACCCAAGTATATTTCGCTAGATGGCAGCAGCGCTCCACCAAAAGGGCGGCTGCAGTACCCAAATATATTTCGCTAGATGGCAGCAGCGCTCCACCAGAAGGACGGCTGCAGTACCCAACTACATTTCGCTAGATGGCAGCAGCGCTCCACCAACAGGGCCGGCTGCAGTACCCAAGTATATTTCGCTAGATGGCAGCAGCGCTCCACCAACCGGGCGGCCGCAGTACCCAAATATATTTCGCTAGATGGCAGCAGCGCTCCACCAACAGAGCCGGCTGCAGTACCCAAGTATATGTCGCTAGATGGCAGCAGCGCTCCACCAAAAGGGCGGCTGCAGTACCCAATACATTTCGCTAGATGGCAGCAGCGCTCCACCAAACGGCCGGCTGCAGTACCCAATTACATTTCGCTAGATGGCAGCAGCGCTCCACCAACAGCGCCGGCTGCAGTACCCAAGTATATTTCGCTAGATGGCAGCAGCGCTACACCAAAAGGGCGGCTGCAGTACCCAATTACATTTCGCTAGATGGCAGCAGCGCTCCACCAACAGGGCCGGCTGCAGTACCCAAATATATTTCGCTAGATGGCAGCAGCGCTCCACCAGAAGGACGGCTGCAGTACCCAATTACATTTCGCTAGATGGCAGCAGCGCTCCACCAAAAAGGCGGCTGCAGTACCCAAGTATATTTCGCTAGATGGCAGCAGAGCTCCACCAACAGGGACGGCTGCAATACCCAAGTATATTTGGCTAGATGGCAGCAGAGCTCCACCAAAAGGGCGGCTGCAGTACCCAAATGTATTTCGCTAGACGGCAGCAGCGCTCCACCAACAGGGCCGGCTGCAGTACCCAAATATATTTCGCTAGATGGCAGCAGCGCTCCACCAACAGCGCCGGCTGCAGTACCCAAGTATATTTCGCTAGATGGCAGCAGCGCTCCACCAACAGCGGCGGCTGCATTACCCAAATATATAGTACTGAGTCTAACCCTAACCCTAAGAGCCTGAGTCTAACCCTAACTCTAAGAGCCTGAGTCTAACCCTAACCCTAAGAGCCTGAGTCTAACCCTCACCCTAAGAGCCTGAGTCTAACCCTCACCCTAAGAGCCTGAGTCTAACCCTAACCCGAAGAGCCTGAGTCTAACCCTAACCCTAAGAGCCTGAGTCTAACCCTCACCCTAAGAGCCTGAGTCTAACCCTAACCCTAAGAGCCTGAGTCTAACCCTCACCCTAAGAGCCTGAGTCTAACCCTAACCCGAAGAGCCTGAGTCTAACCCTAACCCGAAGAGCCTGAGTCTAACCCTAACCCTAAGAGCCTGAGTCTAACCCTAACCCTAAGAGCCTGAGTCTAACCCTCACCCGAAGAGCCTGAGTCTAACCCTAAGAGCCTGAGTGTAACCCTAACCCTAAGAGCCTGAGTCTAACCCTCACCCTAAGAGCCTGAGTCTAACCCTAACCCTAAGAGCCTGAGTCTAACCCTAACCCTAAGAGCCTGAGTCTAACCCTAACCCTAAGAGCCTGAGTCTAACCCTAACCCTAAGAGCCTGAGTCTAACCCTAACCCTAAGAGCCTGAGTCTAACCCTAACCCTAAGAGCCTGAGTCTAACCCTAAGCCTAAGAGCCTGAGTCTAACCCTCACCCTAAGAGCCTGAGTCTAACCCTCACCCTAAGAGCCTGAGTCTAACCCTAACCCTAAGAGCCTGAGTCTAACCCTAACCCTAAGAGCCTGAGTCTAACCCTAACCCTACGAGTCTAACCCTAACCCTAACCCTAACCCTAACAGTCTAACCCTAACCCTAACCCTAACCCTAACCCTAACCCTAACCCTAAGAGCCTAACCCTAACCCTAACCCTAAGTGTCTAACCCTAACCCTAACCCTAAGAGTCTAACCCTAACCCTGAGTCTAACCCTAACCCTAAGAGTCTAACCCTAACCCTAAGAGTCTAACCCTAACCCTAACCCTAACCCTAACAGTCTAACCCTAACCCTAAGAGTCTAACCCTAAGAGTCTAACCCTAACCCTAACTCTAACCCTAACAGTCTAACCCTAAACATAAGAGTTTAACCCTAAGAGTCTAACCCTAACCCTAACCCTAACCCTATCAGTCTAACCCTAACCCTAACCCTAACCCTAAGAGTCTATACCCTAACCCTGAGTCTAACCCTAACCCTAACCCTAACCCTAAGAGTCTAACCCTAACCCTAAGAGTCTAACCCTAACCCTAACCCTAAGAGTCTAACCCTAACCCTAAGAGTCTAACCCTAAGAGTCTAACCCTAACCCTAACTCTAACCCTAACAGTCTAACCCTAAACATAAGAGTTTAACCCTAAGAGTCTAACCCTAACCCTAACCCTAACAGTCTAACCCTAACCCTAACCCTAAGAGTCTAACCCTAACCCTAACCCTAAGAGTCTAACCCTAACACTAAGAGTCTAACCTTAACCCTAACCCTAACCCTAAGAGTCTAACCCTAACCCTAACCCTAACCCTAACCCTGACCCTAACCCTAAGAGTCTAACCCTAACCCTAACCCTAACCCTAACCCTAACAGTCTAACCCTAACCCTAAGAGTCTAACCCTAACCCTAACTCTAACCCTAACAGTCTAACCCTAAACATAAGAGTTTAACCCTAAGAGTCTAACCCTAACCCTAACCCTAACCCTAAGAGTCTAACCCTAACCCTAACTCTAAGAGTCTAACCCTAACCCTAACCCTAACCCTAAGAGTCTAACCCTAACACTAAGAGTCTAACCTTAACCCTAACCCTAAGCCTAAGAGTCTAACCCTAACCCTAACCCTAACCCTAACCCTGACCCTAACCCTAACTCTAACCCTAACCCTAACCCTAAGAGTCTAACCCTAACCCTACCCTAACCCTAAGAGTCTAAACCTAACCCTAAGAGTCTAACCCTAACCCTAACCCTAACCCTAAGAGTCTAACCCTAACCCTAAGAGTCTAACCCTAACCCTAACCCTAACCCTAAGAGTCTAACCCTAACCCTAAGAGTCTAACCCTAACCCTAACCCTAACCCTAACAGTCTAACCCTAACCCTAAGAGTCTAACCCTAACCCTAAGAGTCTAACCCTAAGAGTCTAACCCTAACCCTAACCCTAACAGTCTAACCTTAACCCTAACCCTAACCCCGGCTGAAGTACCCAAGTATATTTCGCTAGATGGCAGCAGCGCTCCACCAACAGAGCCGGCTGCAGTACCAAATATATTTCGCTAGATGGCAGCAGCGCTCCACCAAAAGGGCGGCTGCAGTACCCAAATATATTTCGCTAGATGGCAGCAGCGCTCCACCAAAAGGGCGGCTGCAGTACCCAATTACATTTCGCTAGATGGCAGCAGCGCTCCACCAACCGGGCGGCTGCAGTACCCAAGTATATTTCGCTAGATGGCAGCAGCGCTCCACCAACCGGCCGGCTGAAGTACCCAAGTATATTTCGCTAGATGGCAGCAGCGCTCCACCAACAGAGCCGGCTGCAGTACCCAATTATATTTCGCTAGATGGCAGCAGCGCTCCACCAAAAGGGGCCGCCTGCAGTACCAAAATATATTTCGCTAGATGGCAGCAGCGCTCCACCAACCGGTCGGCTGCAGTACCCAAGTATATTTCGCTAGATGGCAGCAGCGCTCCACCAAAAGGGCGGCTGAAGTACCCAAGTATATTTCGCTAGATGGCAGCAGCGCTCCACCAACCGGGCCGCCTGCAGTACCCAAGTATATGTCGCTAGATGGAAGCAGCGCTCCACCAACAGCGCCGGCTGCAGTACCCAATTACATTTCGCTAGATGGCAGCAGCGCTCCACCAAAAGGGCGGCTGCAGTACCCAATTACATTTCGCTAGATGGCAGCAGCGCTCCACAAAAAGGGCCGGCTGCAGTACCCGAATATATTTCGCTAGATGGCAGCAGCGCTCCACCAACGGGTCCGGTTGCAGTACCCAAGTATATTTCGCTAGATGGCAGCAGCGCTCCACCAAAAGGGCGGCTGCAGTACCCAAATATATTTCGCTAGATGGCAGCAGCGCTCCACCAGAAGGACGGCTGCAGTACCCAACTACATTTCGCTAGATGGCAGCAGCGCTCCACCAACAGGGCCGGCTGCAGTACCCAAGTATATTTCGCTAGATGGCAGCAGCGCTCCACCAACCGGGCGGCCGCAGTACCCAAATATATTTCGCTAGATGGCAGCAGCGCTCCACCAACAGCGCCGGCTGCAGTACCCAAGTATATGTCGCTAGATGGCAGCAGCGCTCCACCAAAAGGGCGGCTGCAGTACCCAATACATTTCGCTAGATGGCAGCAGCGCTCCACCAAAAGGGCGGCTGCAGTACCCAATTACATTTCGCTAGATGGCAGCAGCGGTCCACCAACAGCGCCGGCTGCAGTACCCAAGTATATTTCGCTAGATGGCAGCAGCGCTACACCAAACGGGCGGCTGCAGTACCCAATTACATTTCGCTAGATGGCAGCAGCGCTCCACCAACAGGGCCGGCTGCACTACCCAAATATATTTCGCTAGATGGCAGCAGCGCTCCACCAGAAGGACGGCTGCAGTACCCAATTACATTTCGCTAGATGGCAGCAGCGCTCCACCAAAAAGGCGGCTGCAGTACCCAAGTATATTTCGCTAGATGGCAGCAGAGCTCCACCAACAGGGACGGCTGCAATACCCAAGTATATTTGGCTAGATGGCAGCAGAGCTCCACCAAAAGGGCGGCTGCAGTACCCAAATGTATTTCGCTAGACGGCAGCAGCGCTCCACCAACAGGGCCGGCTGCAGTACCCAAATATATTTCGCTAGATGGCAGCAGCGCTCCACCAACAGCGCCGGCTGCAGTACCCAAGTATATTTCGCTAGATGGCAGCAGCGCTCCACCAACAGCGGCGGCTGCAGTACCCAAATATATAGTACTGAGTCTAACCCTAACCCTAAGAGCCTGAGTCTAACCCTAACTCTAAGAGCCTGAGTCTAACCCTAACCCTAAGAGCCTGAGTCTAACCCTCACCCTAAGAGCCTGAGTCTAACCCTCACCCTAAGAGCCTGAGTCTAACCCTAACCCGAAGAGCCTGAGTCTAACCCTCACCCTAAGAGCCTGAGTCTAACCCTCACCCTAAGAGCCTGAGTCTAACCCTAACCCTAAGAGCCTGAGTCTAACCCTCACCCTAAGAGCCTGAGTCTAACCCTAACCCTAAGAGCCTGAGTCTAACCCTCACCCTAAGAGCCTGAGTCTAACCCTAACCCTAAGAGCCTGAGTCTAACCCTAACCCTAAGAGCCTGAGTCTAACCCTCACCCTAAGAGCCTGAGTCTAACCCTAACCCTAAGAGCCTGAGTCTAACCCTAACCCTAAGAGCCTGAGTCTAACCCTCACCCTAAGAGCCTGAGTCTAACCCTAACCCTAAGAGCCTGAGTCTAACCCTAACCCTAAGGGCCTGAGTCTAACCCTAACCCTAAGAGCCTGAGTCTAACCCTCACCCTAAGAGCCTGAGTCTAACCCTCACCCTAAGAGCCTGAGTCTAACCCTAACCCTAAGAGCCTGAGTCTAACCCTCACCCTAAGAGCCTGAGTCTAACCCTCACCCTAAGAGCCTGAGTCTAACCCTAACCCTAAGAGCCTGAGTCTAACCCTAACCCGAAGAGCCTGAGTCTAACCCTCACCCTAAGAGCCTGAGTCTAACCCTCACCCTAAGAGCCTGAGTCTAACCCTCACCCTAAGAGCCTGAGTGAAACCCTAACCCTAAGAGCCTGAGTCTAACCCTAACCCTAAGAGCCTGAGTCTAACCCTAACCCTAAGAGCCTGAGTCTAAGCCTAACCCTAAGAGCCTGAGTCTAACCCTAACCCTAAGAGCCTGAGTCTAACCCTAACCCGAAGAGCCTGAGTCCAACCCTAACCCTAAGAGCCTGAGTCTAACCCTAACCCTAAGAGCCTGAGTCTAACCCTAACCCTTTTGGTGGAGCGCTGCTGCTATCTAGCGAAATATACTAGGGTACTGCAGCCGGCCCCGTTGGTGGAGCGCTGCTGCCATCTAGCGAAATATATTTGGGTACTGCAGCCGCCCGTTTAGTGGAGCGCTGCTGCCATCTAGCGAAATGTAATTGGGTAGTGCAGCCGGCCCGGTTGGTGGAGCGCTGCTGCCATCTAGCGAAATATATTTGGGTACTGCAGCCGGCCCTGTTGGTGGAGCTCTGCTGCCATCTAGCGAAATGTAATTGGGTACTGCAGCCGGCCGTTTGGTGGAGCGCTGCTGCCATCTAGCGAAATATATTTGGGTACTGCAGCCGGCCTTTTGGTGGAGCGCTGCTGCCATCTAGCGAAATATATTTGGGTACTGCAGCCGGCCCTGTTGGTGGAGTGCTGCTGCCATCTAGCGAAATGTAATTGGGTACTGTAGCCGCCCGGTTGGTGGAGCGCTGCTGCCATCTAGCGAAATATATTTGGGTACTGCAGCCGGCCCTGTTGGTGGAGCGCTGCTGCCATCTAGCGAAATATACTTGGGTACTGCAGCCGGCCCCGTTGGTGGAGCACTGCTGCCATCTAGCGAAATATACTTGGGTACTGCAGCCGCCCGGTTGGTGGAGCGCTGCTGCCATCTAGCGAAATATACTTGGGTACTGCAGCCGGCGCTGTTGGTGGAGCGCTGCTGCCATCTAGCGAAATATACTTGGGTACTGCAGCCGCCCGGTTGGTGGAGCGCTGCTGCCATCTAGCGAAACCTAAGAGCCTGAGTCTAACCCTCACCCTAAGAGCCTGAATCTAACCCTCACCCTAAGAGCCTGAGTCTAACCCTAACCCTAAGAGCCTGAGTCTAACCCTCACCCTAAGAGCCTGAGTCTAACCCTAACCCTAAGAGCCTGAGTCTAACCCTCACCCTAAGAGCCTGAGTCTAACCCTAACCCTAAGAGCCTGAGTCTAACCCTAACCCGAAGAGCCTGAGTCTAAGCCTAACCCGAAGAGCCTGAGTCTAACCCTAACCCTAAGAGCCTGAGTCTAACCCTAACCCTAAAAGCCTGAGTCTAACCCTAACCCTAAGAGCCTGAGTCTAAGCCTAACCCGAAGAGCCTGAGTCTAACCCTCACCCGAAGAGCCTGAGTCTAACCCTCACCCGAAGAGCCTGAGTCTAACCCTCACCCGAAGAGCCTGAGTCTAACCCTAACCCTAAGAGCCTGAGTCTAACCCTAACCCTAAGAGCCTGAGTCTAACCCTAACCCTAAGAGCCTGAGTCTAACCCTAACCCGAAGAGCCTGAGTCTAACCCTAACCCGAAGAGCCTGAGTCTAACCCTAACACTAAGAGCCTGAGTCTAACCCTCACCCTAAGAGCCTGAGTCTAACCCTCACCCTAAGAGCCTGAGTCTAACCCTAACCCTAAGAGCCTGAGTCTAACCCTAACCCTAAGAGCCTGAGTCTAACCCTAACCCTAAGAGCCTGAGTCTAACCCTAACCCTACGAGTCTAACCCTAACCCTAACCCTAACCCTAACAGTCTAACCCTAACCCTAACCCTAACCCTAACCCTAAGAGCCTAACCCTAACCCTGACCCTAAGTGTCTAACCCTAACCCTAACCCTAACCCTAAGAGTCTAACCCTAACCCTCAGTCTAACCCTAACCCTAAGAGTCTAACCCTAACCCTAAGAGTCTAACCCTAACCCTAACCCTAACCCTAACAGTCTAACCCTAACCCTAAGAGTCTAACCCTAAGAGTCTAACCCTAACCCTAACTCTAACCCTAACAGTCTAACCCTAAACATAAGAGTTTAACCCTAAGAGTCTAACCCTAACCCTAACCCTAACCCTAACAGTCTAACCCTAACCCTAACCCTAACCCTAAGAGTCTATACCCTAACCCTGAGTCTAACCCTAACCCTAACCCTAACCCTAAGAGTCTAACCCTAACCCTAAGAGTCTAACCCTAACCCTAACCCTAACAGTCTAACCCTAACCCTAAGAGTCTAACCCTAAGAGTCTAACCCTAACCCTAACTCTAACCCTAACAGTCTAACCCTAAACATAAGAGTTTAACCCTAAGAGTTTAACCCTAACCCTAACCCTAACCCTAACAGTCTAACCCTAACCCTAACCCTAACTCTAAGAGTCTAACCCTAACCCTGAGTCTAACCCTAAACCTAACCCTAACCCTAAGAGTCTAACCCTAACCCTAAGAGTCTAACCCTAACCCTAACCCTAACCCTAAGAGTCTAACCCTAACCCTAAGAGTCTAACCCTAAGAGTCTAACCCTAACCCTAACTCTAACCCTAACAGTCTAACCCTAAACATAAGAATTTAACCCTAAGAGTCTAACCCTAACCCTAACCCTAACCCTAACAGTCTAACCCTAACCCTAACCCTAAGAGTCTAACCCTAACCCTAACCCTAAGAGTCTAACCCTAACACTAAGAGTCTAACCTTAACCCTAACCCTAACCCTAAGAGTCTAACCCTAACCCTAACCCTAACCCTAACCCTGACCCTAACCCTAAGAGTCTAACCCTAACCCTAAGAGTCTAACCCTAACCCTAACCCTAACCCTAAGAGTCTAACCCTAACCCTGAGTCTAACCCTAACCCTAACCCTAACCCTAACCCTAACCCTAACTCTAAGAGTCTAACCCTAACCCTAAGAGTCTAACCCTAACCCTAACCCTAACCCTAACAGTCTAACCCTAAACATAAGAGTTTAACCCTAAGAGTCTAACCCTAACCCTAACCCTAAGAGTCTAACCCTAACCCTAACCCTAACCCTAAGAGTCTAACCCTAACACTAAGAGTCTAACCTTAACCCTAACCCTAACCCTAAGAGTCTAACCCTAACCCTAACCCTAACCCTACCCTGACCCTAACCCTAAGAGTCTAACCCTAACCCTAACCCTAACCCTAACCCTAAGAGTCTAACCCTAACCCTACCCTAACCCTAAGAGTCTAACCCTAACCCTAAGAGTCTAACCCTAACCCTAACCCTAACCCTAAGAGTCTAACCCTAACCCTAAGAGTCTAACCCTAACCCTAACCCTAAGAGACTAACCCTAACCCTAAGAGTCTAACCCTAAGAGTCTAACCCTAACCCTAACCCTAACAGTCTAACCTTAACCCTAACCCTAACCCCGGCTGAAGTACCCAAGTATATTTCGCTAGATGGCAGCAGCGCTCCACCAACAGAGCCGGCTGCAGTACCCAAATATATTTCGCTAGATGGCAGCAGCGCTCCACCAAAAGGGCGGCTGCAGTACCCAAATATATTTCGCTAGATGGCAGCAGCGCTCCACCAAAAGGGCGGCTGCAGTACCCAATTACATTTCGCTAGATGGCAGCAGCGCTCCACCAACCGGGCGGCTGCAGTACCCAATTATATTTCGCTAGATGGCAGCAGCGCTCCACCAACCGGCCGGCTGAAGTACCCAAGTATATTTCGCTAGATGGCAGCAGCGCTCCACCAACAGAGCCGGCTGCAGTACCCAAATATATTTCGCTAGATGTCAGCAGCGCTCCACCAAAAGGGGCCGCCTGCAGTACCCAAATACATTTCGCTAGATGGCAGCAGCGCTCCACCAAAAGGGCGGCTGCAGTACCCAAGTATATTTCGCT
Source organism: Falco punctatus (assembly GCF_963210335.1). NCBI lineage: Eukaryota > Metazoa > Chordata > Aves > Falconiformes > Falconidae > Falco > Falco punctatus. Next base: position 480,032 of record NW_027660307.1, on the reverse strand, counting down.
AGATGGCAGCAGCGCTCCACCAACCGGGCCGCCTGCAGTACCCAAGTATATGCCGCTAGATGGCAGCAGCGCTCCACCAACAGGGCCGGCTGCACTACCCAAATATATTTCGCTAGATGGCAGCAGCGCTCCACCAACAGAGCCGGCTGCACTACCCAAATATATTTCGCTAGATGGCAGCAGCGCTCCACCAACCGGGCGGCTGCAGTACCCAATTACATTTCGCTAGATGGCAGCAGCGCTCCACCAAGAGCGCCGGCTGCAGTACCCAAATATATTTCGCTAGATGGCAGCAGCGCTCCACCAACAGGGCCGGCTGCACTACCCAAATATATTTCGCTAGATAGCAGCAGCGCTCCACCAACCGGGCGGCTGCAGTACCCAATTACATTTCGCTAGATGGCAGCAGCGCTCCACCAACAGCGCCGGCTGCAGTACCCAAATATATTTCGCTAGATGGCAGCAGCGCTCCACCAACAGCGCCGGCTGCAGTACCCAAGTATATTTCGCTAGATGGCAGCAGCGCTCCACCAAAAGGGCGGCTGCAGTACCCAATTACATTTCGCTAGATGGCAGCAGCGCTCCACCAAAAGGGCGGCTGCAGTACCCAAGTATATTTCGCTAGATGGCAGCAGAGCTCCACCAACAGGGACGGCTGCAATACCCAAGTATATTTGGCTAGATGGCAGCAGCGCTCCACCAAAAGGGCGGCTGCAGTACCCAAATGTATTTCGCTAGACGGCAGCAGCGCTCCACCAACAGGGCCGGCTGCAGTACCCAAATATATTTCGCTAGATGGCAGCAGCGCTCCACCAAACGGGCTGCTGCAGTACCCAAGTATATTTCGCTAGATGGCAGCAGCGCTCCACAAAAAGGGCCGGCTGCAGTACCCAAATATATAGTACTGAGTCTAACCCTCACCCTAAGAGCCTGAGTCTAACCCTCACCCTAAGAGCCTGAGTCTAACCCTAACCCTAAGAGCCTGAGTCTAACCCTAACCCTAAGAGCCTGAGTCTAACCCTCACCCTAAGAGCCTGAGTCTAACCCTAACCCTAAGAGCCTGAGTCTAACCCTCACCCTAAGAGCCTGAGTCTAACCCTCACCCGAAGAGCCTGAGTCTAACCCTAACCCGAAGAGCCTGAGTCTAACCCTAACCCTAAGAGCCTGAGTCTAACCCTCACCCTAAGAGCCTGAGTCTAACCCTAACCCTAAGAGCCTGAGTCTAACCCTCACCCTAAGAGCCTGAGTCTAACCCTAACCCTAAGAGCCTGAGTCTAACCCTAACCCTAAGAGCCTGAGTCTAACCCTCACCCTAAGAGCCTGAGTCCAACCCTAACCCTAAGAGCCTGAGTCTAACCCTAACCCTAAGAGCCTGAGTCTAACCCTAACCCTAAGAGCCTGAGTCCAACCCTAACCCTAAGAGCCTGAGTCTAACCCTAACCCTAAGAGCCTGAGTCTAACCCTAACCCTAAGAGCCTGAGTCTAACCCTAACCCTTTTGGTGGAGCGCTGCTGCTATCTAGCGAAATATACTAGGGTACTGCAGCCGGCCCCGTTGGTGGAGCGCTGCTGCCATCTAGCGAAATATATTTGGGTACTGCAGCCGCCCTTTTGGTGGAGCGCTGCTGCCATCTAGCGAAATGTAATTTGGTAGTGCAACCGGCCCGGGTGTTGGAGCGCTGCTGCCATCTAGCGAAATATATTTGGGTACTGCAGCCGGCCCGGTTGGTGGAGCGCTGTTGCCGTCTCGCGAAATATATTTGGGTACTGCAGCCGGCCCTCTTGGTGGAGCTCTGCTGCCATCTAGCGAAATGTAATTGGATACTGCAGCCGGCCGTTTGGTGGAGCGCTGCTGCCATCTAGCGAAATATATTTGGGTACTGCAGCCGCCCTTTTGGTGGAGCGCTGCTGCCATCTAGCGAAATATATTTGGGTACTGCAGCCGGCCCTGTTGGTGGAGTGCTGCTGCCATCTAGCGAAATGTAATTGGGTACTGTAGCCGCCCGTTTGGTGGAGCGCTGCTGCCATCTAGCGAAATATATTTGGGTACTGCAGCCGGCTCTGTTGGTGGAGCGCTGCTGCCATCTAGCGAAATATACTTGGGTACTGCAGCCGGCCCCGTTGGTGGAGCACTGCTGCCATCTAGCGAAATATACTTGGGTACTGCAGCCGGCGCTGTTGGTGGAGCGCTGCTGCCATCTAGCGAAATATATTTGGGTACTGCAGCCGCCCTTTTGGTGGAGCGCTGCTGCCATCTAGCGAAATATACTTGGGTACTGCAGCCGACCGGTTGGTGGAGCGCTGCTGCCATCTAGCGAAATATAATTGGGTACTGCAGCCGGCTCTGTTGGTGGAGCGCTGCTGGCATCTAGCGAAATATATTTGGGTACTGCAGCCGCCCTTTTGGTGGAGCGCTGCTGCCATCTAGCGAAATGTAATTGGGTACTGCAGCCGCCCTTTTGGTGGAGCGCTGCTGCCGTCTCGCGAAATATACTTGGGTACTGCAGCCGCCCCGTTGGTGGAGCGCTGCTGCCATCTAGCGAAATGTAATTGGGTACTGCAGCCGCCCTTTTGGTGGAGCGCTGCTGCCATCTAGCGAAATATATTTGGGTACTGCAGCCGGCGCTGTTGGTGGAGCGCTGCTGCCATCTAGCGAAATATACTTGGGTACTGCAGCCGGCGCTGTTGGTGGAGCGCTGCTGCCATCTAGCGAAACCTAAGAGCCTGAGTCTAACCGTAACCCTAAGAGCCTGAGTCTAACCCTAACCCTAAGAGCCTGAGTCTAACCCTCACCCTAAGAGCCTGAGTCTAACCCTAACCCTAAGAGCCTGAGTCTAACCCTCACCCGAAGAGCCTGAGTCTAACCCTAACCCGAAGAGCCTGAGTCTAACCCTAACCCTAAGAGCCTGAGTCTAACCCTCACCCTAAGAGCCTGAGTCTAACCCTAACCCTAAGAGCCTGAGTCTAACCCTCACCCTAAGAGCCTGAGTCTAACCCTAACCCTAAGAGCCTGAGTCTAACCCTAACCCTAAGAGCCTTGTCTAACCCTCACCCTAAGAGCCTGAGTCTAACCCTCACCCTAAGAGCCTGAGTCTAACCCTAACCCTAAGAGCCTGAGTCTAACCCTCACCCTAAGAGCCTGAGTCCAACCCTAACCCTAAGAGCCTGAGTCTAACCCTAACCCTAAGAGCCTGAGTCTAACCCTAACCCTAAGAGCCTGAGTCTAACCCTAACCCTTTTGGTGGAGCGCTGCTGCCATCTAGCGAAATATATTTGGGTACTGCAGCCGCCCTTTTGGTGGAGCGCTGCTGCCATCTAGCGAAATGTAATTTGGTAGTGCAACCGGCCCGGGTGTTGGAGCGCTGCTGCCATCTAGCGAAATATATTTGGGTACTGCAGCCGGCCCGGTTGGTGGAGCGCTGTTGCCGTCTCGCGAAATATATTTGGGTACTGCAGCCGGCCCTCTTGGTGGAGCTCTGCTGCCATCTAGCGAAATGTAATTGGGTACTGCAGCCGGCCGTTTGGTGGAGCGCTGCTGCCATCTAGCGAAATATATTTGGGTACTGCAGCCGGCCTTTTGGTGGAGCGCTGCTGCCATCTAGCGAAATATATTTGGGTACTGCAGCCGGCCCTGTTGGTGGAGTGCTGCTGCCATCTAGCGAAATGTAATTGGGTACTGTAGCCGCCCGTTTGGTGGAGCGCTGCTGCCATCTAGCGAAATATATTTGGGTACTGCAGCCGGCTCTGTTGGTGGAGCGCTGCTGCCATCTAGCGAAATATACTTGGGTACTGCAGCCGGCCCCGTTGGTGGAGCACTGCTGCCATCTAGCGAAATATACTTGGGTACTGCAGCCGCCCGTTTGGTGGAGCGCTGCTGCCATCTAGCGAAATATATTTGGGTACTGCAGCCGGCCCTGTTGGTGGAGCGCTGCTGCCATCTAGCGAAATGTAATTGGGTACTGCAGCCGCCCTTTTGGTGGAGCGCTGCTGCCATCTAGCGACATATACTTGGGTACTGCAGCCGCCCTTTTGGTGGAGCGCTGCTGCCATCTAGCGAAATATACTTGGGTACTGCAGCCGGCGCTGTTGGTGGAGCGCTGCTGCCATCTAGCGAAATATATTTGGGTACTGCAGCCGCCCTTTTGGTGGAGCGCTGCTGCCATCTAGCGAAATATACTTGGGTACTGCAGCCGACCGGTTGGTGGAGCGCTGCTGCCATCTAGCGAAATATAATTGGGTACTGCAGCCGGCTCTGTTGGTGGAGCGCTGCTGGCATCTAGCGAAATATATTTGGGTACTGCAGCCGCCCTTTTGGTGGAGCGCTGCTGCCATCTAGCGAAATGTAATTGGGTACTGCAGCCGCCCTTTTGGTGGAGCGCTGCTGCCGTCTCGCGAAATATACTTGGGTACTGCAGCCGCCCCGTTGGTGGAGCGCTGCTGCCATCTAGCGAAAGGTAATTGGGTACTGCAGCCGCCCTTTTGGTGGAGCGCTGCTGCCATCTAGCGAAATATATTTGGGTACTGCAGCCGGCGCTGTTGGTGGAGCGCTGCTGCCATCTAGCGAAATATACTTGGGTACTGCAGCCGGCGCTGTTGGTGGAGCGCTGCTGCCATCTAGCGAAACCTAAGAGCCTGAGTCTAACCCTAACCCTAAGAGCCTGAGTCTAACCCTAACCCTAAGAGCCTGAGTCTAACCCTCACCCTAAGAGCCTGAGTCTAACCCTAACCCTAAGAGCCTGAGTCTAACCCTCACCCTAAGAGCCTGAGTCTAACCCTCACCCTAAGAGCCTGAGTCTAACCCTAACCCTAAGAGCCTGAGTCTAACCCTAACCCGAAGAGCCTGAGTCTAACCCTAACCCTAAGAGCCTGAGTCTAACCCTAACCCTAAGAGCCTGTGTCTAACCCTAACCCTAAGAGCCTGAGTCTAACCCTAACCCGAAGAGCCTGAGTCTAACCCTCACCCTAAGAGCCTGAGTCTAACCCTAACCCTAAGAGCCTGAGTCTAACCCTAAGCCTAAGAGCCTGAGTCTAACCCTCACCCTAAGAGCCTGAGTCTAACCCTAACCCTAAGAGCCTGAGTCTATCCCTAACCCTAAGAGCCTGAGTCTAACCCTAACGCTACGAGTCTAACCCTAACCCTAACCCTAACAGTCTAACCCTAACCCTAACCCTAACCCTAACCCTAACCCTAAGAGCCTAACCCTAACCCTAACCCTAAGAGTCTGACCCTAACCCTAACCCTAACCCTAAGAGTCTAACCCTAAACCTGAGTCTAACCCTAACCCTAACCCTAACCTTAAGAGTCTAACCCTAACCCTAAGAGTCTAACCCTAACCCTAACTCTAACCCTAACAGTCTAACCCTAAACATAAGAGTTTAACCCTAAGAGTTTAACCCTAACCCTAACCCTAAACCTAACAGTCTAACCCTAACCCTAACCCTAACCCTAAGAGTCTAACCCTAACCCTGAGTCTAACCCTAAACCTAACCCTAACCCTAAGAGTCTAACCCTAACCCTAAGAGTCTAACCCTAACCCTAACCCTAACCCTAAGAGTCTAACCCTAACCCTAAGAGTCTAACCCTAAGAGTCTAACCCTAACCCTAACTCTAACCCTAACAGTCTAACCCTAAACATAAGAGTTTAACCCTAAGAGTCTAACCCTAACCCTAACCCTAACCCTAACAGTCTAACCCTAACCCTAACCCTAAGAGTCTAACCCTAACCCTAACCCTAAGAGTCTAACCCTAACACTAAGAGTCTAACCTTAACCCTAACCCTAACCCTAAGAGTCTAACCCTAACCCTAACCCTAACCCTAACCCTGACCCTAACCCTAAGAGTCTAACCCTAACCCTAACCCTAACCCTAACCCTAAGAGTCTAACCCTAACCCTACCCTAACCCTAAGAGTCTAACCCTAACCCTAAGAGTCTAACCCTAACCCTAACCCTAACCCTAAGAGTCTAACCCTAACCCTGAGTCTAACCCTAACCCTAACCCTAACCCTAACCCTAACCCTAACCCTAACCCTAACAGTCTAACCCTAACCCTAAGAGTCTAACCCTAACCCTAACCCTAACCCTAACAGTCTAACCCTAAACATAAGAGTTTAACCCTAAGAGTCTAACCTTAACCCTAACCCTAAGAGTCTAACCCTAACCCTAACCCTAACCCTAACCCTAAGAGTCTAACCCTAACACTAAGAGTCTAACCTTAACCCTAACCCTAACCCTAAGAGTCTAACCCTAACCCTAACCCTACCCTGACCCTAACCCTAAGAGTCTAACCCTAACTCTAACCCTAACCCTAACCCTAAGAGTCTAACCCTAACCCTACCCTAACCCTAAGAGTCTAACCCTAACCCTAAGAGTCTAACCCTAACCCTAACCCTAACCCTAAGAGTCTAACCCTAACCCTAAGAGTCTAACCCTAACCCTAACCCTAACCCTAACCCTAAGAGTCTAACCCTAACCCTAAGAGTCTAACCCTAAGAGTCTAACCCTAACCCTAACCCTAACAGTCTAACCTTAACCCTAACCCTAACCCCGGCTGAAGTACCCAAGTATATTTCGCTAGATGGCAGCAGCGCTCCACCAACAGAGCCGGCTGCAGTACCCAAATATATTTCGCTAGATGGCAGCAGCGCTCCACCAAAAGGGCGGCTGCAGTACCCAAATATATTTCGCTAGATGGCAGCAGCGCTCCACCAAAAGGGCGGCTGCAGTACCCAATTACATTTCGCTAGATGGCAGCAGCGCTCCACCAACCGGGCGGCTGCAGTACCCAAGTATATTTCGCTAGATGGCAGCAGCGCTCCACCAACCGGCCGGCTGAAGTACCCAAGTATATTTCGCTAGATGGCAGCAGCGCTCCACCAACAGAGCCGGCTGCAGTACCCAAATATATTTCGGTAGATGGCAGCAGCGCTCCACCAAAAGGGGCCGCCTGCAGTACCCAAATATATTTCGCTAGATGGCAGCAGCGCTCCACCAACCGGTCGGCTGCAGTACCCAATTACATTTCGCTAGATGGCAGCAGCGCTCCACCAAAAGGGCGGCTGCAGTACCCAATTACATTTCGCTAGATGGCAGCAGCGCTCCACCAACCGGGCCGCCTGCAGTACCCAAGTATATTTAGCTAGATGGCAGCAGCGCTCCACCAACAGGGCGGCTGCAGTACCCAATTACATTTCGCTAGATGGCAGCAGCGCTCCACCAAACGGGCGGCTGCAGTACCCAAGTATATTTCGCTAGATGGCAGCAGCGCTCCACAAAAAGGGCCGGCTGCAGTACCCAAATATATAGTACTGAGTCTAACCCTCACCCTAAGAGCCTGAGTCTAACCCTCACCCTAAGAGCCTGAGTCTAACCCTCACCCTAAGAGCCTGAGTCTAACCCTAACCCTAAGAGCCTGAGTCTAACCCTCACCCTAAGAGCCTGAGTCTAACCCTCACCCGAAGAGCCTGAGTCTAACCCTCACCCTAAGAGCCTGAGTCTAACCCTAACCCGAAGAGCCTGAGTCTAACCCTAACCCGAAGAGCCTGAGTCTAACCCTAACCCGAAGAGCCTGAGTCTAACCCTAACCCTAAGAGCCTGAGTCTAACCCTCACGCTAAGAGCCTGAGTCTAACCCTAACCCGAAGAGCCTGAGTCTAACCCTAACTCGAAGAGCCTGAGTCTAACCCTAACCCTAAGAGCCTGAGTCTAACCCTAACCCTAAGAACCTGAGTCTAACCCTAACCCTAAGAGCCTGAGTCTAACCCTAACCCTAAGAGCCTGAGTCTAACCCTCACCCTAAGAGCCTGAGTCTAACCCTAACCCTAATAGCCTGAGTCTAACCCTAACCCGAAGAGCCTGAGTCTAACCCTCACCCTAAGAGCCTGAGTCTAACCCTAACCCGAAGAGCCTGAGTCTAACCCTCACCCTAAGAGCCTGAGTCTAACCCTAACCCTAAGAGCCTGAGTCTAACCCTAACCCGAAGAGCCTGAGTCTAACCCTAACCCTAAGAGCCTGAGTCTAACCCTCACCCGAAGAGCCTGAGTCTAACCCTCACCCTAAGAGCCTGAGTCTAACCCTAACCCTAAGAGCCTGAGTCTAACCCTAACACTAAGAGCCTGAGTCTAACCCTAACCCTTTTGGTGGAGCGCTGCTGCTATCTAGCGAAATATATTTGGGTACTGCAGCCGCCCTTTTGGTGGAGCGCTGCTGCCATCTAGCGAAATGTAATTGGGTACTGCAGCCGCCCGGTTGGTGGAGCGCTGCTGCCATCTAGCGAAATATATTTGGGTAGTGCAGCCGGCTCTGTTGGTGGAGCGCTGCTGCCATCTAGCGAAATATACTTGGGTACTGCAGCCGGCCCTGTTGGTGGAGCGCTGCTGCCGTCTCGCGAAATATATTTGGGTACTGCAGCCGGCGCTTTTGGTGGAGCGCTGCTGCCATCTAGCGAAATGTAATTGGGTACTGCAGCCGCCCGGTTGGTGGAGCGCTGCTGCCATCTAGCGAAATATATTTGGGTACTGCAGCCGGCCCTGTTGGTGGAGCGCTGCTGCCATCTAGCGAAATATACTTGGGTACTGCAGCCGGCCCCGTTGGTGGAGCACTGCTGCCATCTAGCGAAATATACTTGGGTACTGCACCCGCCCGTTTGGTGGAGCGCTGCTGCCATCTAGCGAAATATATTTGGGTACTGCAGCCGGCCCTGTTGGTGGAGCGCTGCTGCCATCTAGCGAAATGTAATTGGGTACTGCAGCCGCCCTTTTGGTGGAGCGCTGCTGCCATCTAGCGTAATATACTTGGGTAATGCAGCCGCCCTTTTGGTGGAGCGCTGCTGCCATCTAGCGAAATATACTTGGGTACTGCAGCCGGCGCTGTTGGTGGAGCGCTGATGCCATCTCGCGAAATATACTTGGGTACTGCAGCCGCCCGGTTGGTGGAGCGCTGCTGCCATCTAGCGAAATGTAATTGGGTACTGCAGCCGCCCTTTTGGTGGAGCGCTGCTGCCATCATGCGAAATATATTTGGGTACTGCAGCCGGCGCTGTTGGTGGAGCGCTGCTGCCATCTAGCGAAATATACTTGGGTACTGCAGCCGGCGCTGTTGGTGGAGCGCTGCTGCCATCTAGCGAAATGTAATTGGGTACTGCAGCCGCCCTTTTGGTGGAGCGCTGCTGCCATCTAGCGAAACCTAAGAGCCTGAGTCTAACCCTAACCCTAAGAGCCTGAGTCTAACCCTCACCCTAAGAGCCTGAGTCTAACCCTCACCCTAAGAGCCTGAGTCTAACCCTAACCCGAAGAGCCTGAGTCTAACCCTAACCCGAAGAGCCTGAGTCTAACCCTAACCCTAATAGCCTGAGTCCAACCCTAACCCTAAGAGCCTGAGTCTAACCCTAACCCTAAGAGCCTGAGTCTAACCCTAACCCTTTTGGTGGAGCGCTGCTGCTATCTAGCGAAATATACTAGGGTACTGCAGCCGGCGCTCTTGGTGGAACGCTGCTGCCATCTAGCGAAATATATTTGGGTACTGCAGACGACCTTTTGGTGGAGCGCTGCTGCCATCTAGCGAAATGTAATTGGGTACTGCAGCCGGCCCGGTTGGTGGAGCGCTGCTGCCATCTAGCGAAATATATTTGGGTAGTGCAGCCGGCTCTGTTGGTGGAGCGCTGCTGCCATCTAGCGAAATATATTTGGGTACTGCAGCCGCCCTTTTGGTGGAGCGCTGCTGCCATCTAGCGAAATGTAATTGGGTACTGCAGCCGGCCGTTTGGTGGAGCGCTGCTGCCATCTAGCGAAATATATTTGGGTACTGCAGCCGCCCTTTTGGTGGAGCGCTGCTGCCATCTAGCGAAATATATTTGGGTACTGCAGCCGCCCTTTTGGTGGAGCGCTGCTGCCATCTAGCGAAATGTAATTGGGTACTGCAGCCGGCCGTTTGGTGGAGCGCTGCTGCCATCTAGCGAAATATATTTGGGTACTGCAGCCGCCCTTTTGGTGGAGCGCTTCTGCCATCTAGCGAAATATATTTGGGTACTGCAGCCGGCCCTGTTGGTGGAGTGCTGCTGCCATCTAGCGAAATGTAATTGGGTACTGTAGCCGCCCGTTTGGTGGAGCGCTGCTGCCATCTAGCGAAATATATTTGGGTACTGCAGCCGGCTCTGTTGGTGGAGCGCTGCTGCCATCTAGCGAAATATACTTGGGTACTGCAGCCGGCCCCGTTGGTGGAGCACTGCTGCCATCTAGCGAAATATACTTGGGTACTGCAGCCGCCCGTTTGGTGGAGCGCTGCTGCCATCTAGCGAAATATATTTGGGTACTGCAGCCGGCCCTGTTGGTGGAGCGCTGCTGCCATCTAGCGAAATGTAATTGGGAACTGCAGCCGCCCTTTTGGTGGAGCGCTGCTGCCATCTAGCGAAATATACTTGGGTACTGCAGCCGCCCGGTTGGTGGAGCGCTGCTGCCATCTAGCGAAATATACTTGGGTACTGCAGCCGGCGCTGTTGGTGGAGCGCTGCTGCCATCTAGCGAAATATATTTGGGTACTGCAGCCGCCCTTTTGGTGGAGCGCTGCTGCCATCTAGCGAAATGTAATTGGGTACTGCAGCCGGCGCTGTTGGTGGAGCGCTGCTGCCATCTAGCGAAATATAATTGGGTACTGCAGCCGGCTCTGTTGGTGGAGCGCTGCTGGCATCTAGCGAAATATATTTGGGTACTGCAGCCGGCCCTGTTGGTGGAGCTCTGCTGCCATCTAGCGAAATGTAATTGGGTACTGCAGCCGCCCTTTTGGTGGAGCGCTGCTGCCATCTAGCGAAATATACTTGGGTACTGCAGCCGCCCGGTTGGTTGAGCGCTGCTGCCATCTAGCGAAATATACTTGGGTACTGCAGCCGGCGCTGTTGGTGGAGCGCTGCTGCCATCTAGCGAAATATATTTGGGTACTGCAGCCGGCTCTGTTGGTGGAGCGCTGCTGCCATCTAGCGAAATGTAACTGGGTACTGCAGCCGCCCTTTTGGTGGAGCGCTGCTGCCATCTAGCGAAATATAATTGGGTACTGCAGCCGGCTCTGTTGGTGGAGCGCTGCTGGCATCTAGCGAAATATATTTGGGTACTGCAGCCGCCCTTTTGGTGGAGCGCTGCTGCCATCTATCGAAATGTAATTGGGTACTGCAGCCGCCCTTTTGGTGGAGCGCTGCTGCCGTCTAGCGAAATATACTTGGGTACTGCAGCCGCCCCGTTGGTGGAGCGCTGCTGCCATCTAGCGAAATGTAATTGGGTACTGCAGCCGCCCTTTTGGTGGAGCGCTGCTGCCATCTAGCGAAATATACTTGGGTACTGCAGCCGGCCCCGTTGGTGGAGCGCTGCTGCCATCTAGCGAAATATACTTGGGTACTGCAGCCGGCGCTGTTGGTGGAGCGCTGCTGCCATCTAGCGAAATATACTTGGGTACTGCAGCCGCCCGGTTGGTGGAGCGCTGCTGCCATCTAGCGAAACCTAAGAGCCTGAGTCTAACCCTCACCCTAAGAGCCTGAGTCTAACCCTAACCCTAAGAGCCTGAGTCTAACCCTCACCCTAAGAGCCTGAGTCTAACCCTAACCCGAAGAGCCTGAGTCTAACCCTCACCCTAAGAGCCTGAGTCTAACCCTCACCCTAAGAGCCTGAGTCTAACCCTAACCCTAAGAGCCTGAGTCTAACCCTAACCCGAAGAGCCTGAGTCTAACCCTAACCCTAAGAGCCTGAGTCTAACCCTAACCCTAAAAGCCTGAGTCTAACCCTAACCCTAAGAGCCTGAGTCTAACCCTCACCCTAAGAGCCTGAGTCTAACCCTAACCCTAAGAGCCTGAGTCTAACCCTAACCCTAAGAGCCTGAGTCTAACCCTCACCCGAAGAGCCTGAGTCTAACCCTAACCCTAAGAGCCTGAGTCTAACCCTAACCCTAAGAGCCTGAGTCTAACCCTAACCCGAAGAGCCTGAGTCTAACCCTAACCCTAAGAGCCTGAGTCTCACCCTCACGCTAAGAGCCTGAGTCTAACCCTAACCCTAAGAGCCTGAGTCTAACCCTAACCCTAAGAGCCTGAGTCTAACCCTCACCCGAAGAGCCTGAGTCTAACCCTAACCCTAAGAGCCTGAGTCTAACCCTAACCCTAAGAGCCTGAGTCTAACCCTAACCCTAAGAGCCTGAGTCTAACCCTAACCCTACGAGTCTAATCCTAACCCTAACCCTAACCCTAATAGTCTAACCCTAACCCTAACCCTAACCCTAATCCTAAGAGTCTAACCCTAACCCTAACCATAACCCTAAGAGTCTAACCCTAACCCTAACCCTAACCCTAAGAGTCTAACCCTAACCCTGAGTCTAACCCTAACCCTAACCCTAACCCTAAGAGTCTAACCCTAACCCTAAGAGTCTAACCCTAACCCTAACCCTAACCCTAACCCTAAGACTTCTAACCCTCACCCTAAGAGTCTAACCCTAAGAGTCTAACCCTAACCCTAAGAGTCTAACCCTAACCGTAACCCTAACCCTAACAGTCTAACCCTAACCCTAAGAGTCTAACCCTAAGAGTCTAACCCTAACCCTAACTCTAACCCTAACAGTCTAACCCTAAACATAAGAGTTTAACCCTAAGAGTCTAACCCTAACCCTAACCCTAACCCTAACAGTCTAACCCTAACCCTAACCCTAAGAGTCTAACCCTAACCCTAACCCTAAGAGTCTAACCCTAACCCTAAGAGTCTAACCCTAACTCTAACCCTAACCCTAACCCTAACAGTCTAACCCTAACCCTAACCCTAACCCTAACCCTGACCCTAACCCTAAGAGTCTAACCCTAACCCTAACCCTAACCCTAACCCTAAGAGTCTAACCCTAACCCTACCCTAACCCTAAGAGTCTAACCCTAACCCTAAGAGTCTAACCCTAACCCTAAGAGTCTAACCCTAACCCTAACCCTAACCCTAACCCTAACACTTCTAACCCTCACCCTAAGAGTCTAACCCTAAGAGTCTAACCCTAACCCTAAGAGTCTAACCCTAACCGTAACCCTAACCCTAACAGTCTAACCCTAACCCTAAGAGTCTAACCCTAAGAGTCTAACCCTAACCCTAACTCTAACCCTAACAGTCTAACCCTAAACATAAGAGTTTAACCCTAAGAGTCTAACCCTAACCCTAACCCTAACCCTAACAGTCTAACCCTAACCCTAACCCTAAGAGTCTAACCCTAACCCTAACCCTAAGAGTCTAACCCTAACCCTAAGAGTCTAACCCTAACTCTAACCCTAACCCTAACCCTAACAGTCTAACCCTAACCCTAACCCTAACCCTAACCCTGACCCTAACCCTAAGAGTCTAACCCTAACCCTAACCCTAACCCTAACCCTAAGAGTCTAACCCTAACCCTACCCTAACCCTAAGAGTCTAACCCTAACCCTAAGAGTCTAACCCTAACCCTAAGAGTCTAACCCTAACCCTGAGTCTAACCCTAACCCTAACCCTAACCCTAACCCTAACCCTAAGAGTCTAACCCTAACCCTAAGAGTCTAACCCTAACCCTAACCCTAACAGTCTAACCCTAACCCTAAGAGTCTAACCCTAACCCTAACTCTAACCCTAACAGTCTAACCCTAAACATAAGAGTTTAACCCTAAGAGTCTAACCCTAACCCTAAGAGTCTAACCCTAACCCTAACCCTAACCCTAACAGTCTAACCCTAACCCTAAGAGTCTAACCCTAACCCTAACTCTAACCCTTACAGTCTAACCCTAAACATAAGAGTTTAACCCTAAGAGTCTAACCCTAACCCTAACCCTAAGAGTCTAACCCTAACCCTAACCCTAAGAGTCTAACCCTAAACCTAACCCTAACCCTAAGAGTCTAACCCTAACACTAAGAGTCTAACCTTAACCCTAACCCTAACCCTAAGAGTCTAACCCTAACCCTAACCCTAACCCTAACCCTGACCCTAACCCTAAGAGTCTAACCCTAACCCTAACCCTAACCCTAAGAGTCTAACCCTAACCCTACCCTAACCCTAAGAGTCTAACCCTAACCCTAAGAGTCTAACCCTAACCCTAACCCTAACCCTAAGAGTCTAACCCTAACCCTAAGAGTCTAACCCTAACCCTAACCCTAACCCTAACCCTAAGAGTCTAACCCTAACCCTAAGAGTCTAACCCTAAGAGTCTAACCCTAACCCTAACCCTAACAGTCTAACCTTAACCCTAACCCTAACCCCGGCTGAAGTACCCAAGTATATTTCGCTAGATGGCAGCAGCGCTCCACCAACAGAGCCGGCTGCAGTACCCAAATATATTTCGCTAGATGGCAGCAGCGCTCCACCAAAAGGGCGGCTGCAGTACCCAAATATATTTCGCTAGATGGCAGCAGCGCTCCACCAAAAGGGCGGCTGCAGTACCCAATTACATTTCGCTAGATGGCAGCAGCGCTCCACCAACCGGGCGGCTGCAGTACCCAAGTATATTTCGCTAGATGGCAGCAGCGCTCCACCAACCGGCCGGCTGAAGTACCCAAGTATATTTCGCTAGATGGCAGCAGCGCTCCACCAACAGAGCCGGCTGCAGTACCCAAATATATTTCGCTAGATGGCAGCAGCGCTCCACCAAAAGGGGCCGGCTGCAGTACCCAAATATATTTCGCTAGATGGCAGCAGCGCTCCACCAACCGGTCGGCTGCAGTACCCAAGTATATTTCGCTAGATGGCAGCAGCGCTCCACCAAAAGGGCGGCTGCAGTACCCAAGTATATTTCGCTAGATGGCAGCAGCGCTCCACAAAAAGGGCCGCCTGCAGTACCCAAGTATATGTCGCTAGATGGCAGCAGCGCTCCACCAACAGCGCCGGCTGCAGTACCCAATTACATTTCGCTAGATGGCAGCAGCGCTCCACCAAAAGGGCGGCTGCAGTACCCAATTACATTTCGCTAGATGGCAGCAGCGCTCCACAAAAAGAGCCGGCTGCAGTACCCAAATATATTTCGCTAGATGGCAGCAGCGCTCCACCAACGGGGCCGGTTGCAGTACCCAAGTATATTTCGCTAGATGGCAGCAGCGCTCCACCAAAAGGGCGGCTGCAGTACCCAAATATATTTCGCTAGATGGCAGCAGCGCTCCACCAGAAGGACGGCTGCAGTACCCAACTACATTTCGCTAGATGGCAGCAGCGCTCCACCAACAGGGCCGGCTGCAGTACCCAATTATATTTCGCTAGATGGCAGCAGCGCTCCACCAACAGCGCCGGCTGCAGTACCCAAGTATATGTCGCTAGATGGCAGCAGCGCTCCACCAACAGCGCCGGCTGCAGTACCCAAGTATATGTCGCTAGATGGCAGCAGCGCACCACCAAAAGGGCGGCTGCAGTACCCAAGTATATTTCGCTAGATGGCAGCAGCGCTCCACCAAAAGGGCGGCTGCAGTACCCAATTACATTTCGCTAGATGGCAGCAGCGCTCCACCAACAGCGCCGGCTGCAGTACCCAAGTATATTTCGCTAGATGGCAGCAGCGCTACACCAAAAGGGCGGCTGCAGTACCCAATTACATTTCGCTAGATGGCAGCAGCGCTCCACCAACAGGGCCGGCTGCAGTACCCAAATATATTTCGCTAGATGGCAGCAGCGCTCCACCAACCGGGCGGCTGCAGTACCCAATTACATTTCGCTAGATGGCAGCAGCGCTCCACCAACAGCGCCGGCTGCAGTACCCAAGTATATTTCGCTAGATGGCAGCAGAGCTCCACCAACAGGGACGGCTGCAATACCCAAGTATATTTGGCTAGATGGCAGCAGCGCTCCACCAAAAGGGCGGCTGCAGTACCCAAATGTATTTCGCTAGACGGCAGCAGCGCTCCACCAACAGCGGCGGCTGCAGTACCCAAATATATAGTACTGAGTCTAACCCTAACCCTAAGAGCCTGAGTCTAACCCTAACCCTAAGAGCCTGAGTCTAACCCTCACCCTAAGAGCCTGAGTCTAACCCTAACCCTAAGAGCCTGAGTCTAACCCTCACCCTAAGAGCCTGAGTCTAACTCGAACCCTAAGAGCCTGAGTCTAACCCTAACCCTAAGAGCCTGAGTCTAACCCTAACCCTAAGAGCCTGAGTCTAACCCTCACCCTAAGAGCCTGAGTCTAACCCTAACCCTAAGAGCCTGAGTCTAACCCTAACCCTAAGAGCCTGAATCTAACCCTAACCCGAAGAGCCTGAGTCTAACCCTAACCCGAAGAGCCTGAGTCTAACCCTCACCCTAAGAGCCTGAGTCTAACCCTAACCCTAAGAGCCTGAGTCTAACCCTAACCCTAAGAGCCTGAGTCTAACCCTAACCCTACGAGTCTAACCCTAACCCTAACCCTAACCCTAATAGTCTAACCCTAACCCTAACCCTAATCCTAAGAGTCTAACCCTAACCCTAACCCTAACCCTAACCCTAAGAGTCTAACCCTAACCCTAACCCTAACCCTAAGAGTCTAACCCTAACCCTGAGTCTAACCCTAACCCTAACCCTAACCCTAACAGTCTAACCCTAACCCTAAGAGTCTAACCCTAAGAGTCTAACCCTAACCCTAACTCTAACCCTAACAGTCTAACCCTAAACATAAGAGTTTAACCCTAAGATTCTAACCCTAACCCTAAGAGTCTAACCCTAAGAGTCTAACCCTAACCCTAACCCTAACAGTCTAACCTTAACCCTAACCCTAACCCCGGCTGAAGTACCCAAGTATATTTCGCTAGATGGCAGCAGCGCTCCACCAACAGAGCCGGCTGCAGTACCCAAATATATTTCGCTAGATGGCAGCAGCGCTCCACCAACAGCGCCGGCTGCAGTACCCATATATATTTCGCTAGATGGCAGAAGCGCTCCACCAACAGGGCGGCTGCAGTACCCAATTACATTTCGCTAGATGGCAGCAGCGCTCCACCAACCGGGCGGCTGCAGTACCCAAGTATATGTCGCTAGATGGCAGCAGCGCTCCACCAACCGGCCGGCTGAAGTACCCAAGTATATTTCGCTAGATGGCAGCAGCGCTCCACCAACAGAGCCGGCTGCAGTACCCAAATATATTTCGCTAGATGGCAGCAGCGCTCCACCAACAGCGCCGGCTGCAGTACCCAAGTATATTTCGCTAGATGGCAGCAGCGCTCCACCAAAAGGGCGGCTGCAGTACCCAAGTATATTTCGCTAGATGGCAGCAGCGCTCCACCAACCGGGCGGCTGCAGTACCCAAGTATATTTCGCTAGATGGCAGCAGCGCTCCACCAAACGGCCGGCTGCAGTACCCAATTACATTTCGCTAGATGGCAGCAGCGCTCCACCAAAAGGGCCGGCTGCAGTACCCAAATATATTTCGCGAGACGGCAACAGCGCTCCACCAACCGGGCCGGCTGCAGTACCCAAATATATTTCGCTAGATGGCAGCAGCGCTCCACCAACAGGGCCGGCTGCACTACCCAAATATATTTCGCTAGATGGCAGCAGCGCTCCACCAACCGGGCCGGCTGCAGTACCCAATTACATTTCGCTAGATGGCAGCAGCGCTCCACCAGAAGGACGGCTGCAGTACCAAACTACATTTCGCTAGATGGCAGCAGCGCTCCACCAACAGGGCCGGCTGCAGTACCCAATTATATTTCGCTAGATGGCAGCAGCGCTCCACCAACCGGGCGGCCGCAGTACCCAAATATATTTCGCTAGATGGCAGCAGCGCTCCACCAACAGGGCCGCCTGCAGTACCCAAGTATATGTCGCTAGATGGCAGCAGCGCTCCACCAAAAGGGCGGCTGCAGTACCCAAGTATATTTCGCTAGATGGCAGCAGCGCTCCACCAAAAGGGCGGCTGCAGTACCCAATTACATTTCGCTAGACGGCAGCAGCGCTCCACCAACAGCGCCGGCTGCAGTACCCCAGTATATTTCGCTAGATGGCAGCAGCGCTACAGCAAAAGGGCGGCCGCAGTACCCAATTACATTTCGCTAAATGGCAGCAGCGCTCCACCAACAGGGCCGGCTGCAGTACCCAAATATATTTCGCTAGATGGCAGCAGCGCTCCACCAACCGGGCGGCTGCAGTACCCAAGTATATTTCGCTAGATGGCAGCAGCGCTCCACCAAAAGGGCGGCTGCAGTACCCAATTACATTTCGCTAGATGGCAGCAGCGATCCACCAAAAGGGCGGCTGCAGTACCCAAATGTATTTCGCTAGATGGCAGCAGCGCTCCACCAAACGGCCGGCTGCAGTACCCAAATATATAGTACTGAGTCTAACCCTAACCCTAAGAGCCTGAGTCTAACCCTAACTCTAAGAGCCTGAGTCTAACCCTAACCCTAAGAGCCTGAGTCTAACCCTCACCCTAAGAGCCTGAGTCTAACCCTAACCCGAAGAGCCTGAGTCTAACCCTAACCCGAAGAGCCTGAGTCTAACCCTCACCCTAAGAGCCTGAGTCTAACCCTAACCCGAAGAGCCTGAGTCTAACCCTCACCCTAAGAGCCTGAGTCAAACCCTCACCCTAAGAGCCTGAGTCTAACCCTCACCCTAAGAGCCTGAGTCTAACCCTAACCCGAAGAGCCTGAGTCTAACCCTCACCCTAAGAGCCTGAGTCTAACCCTCACCCTAAGAGCCTGAGTCTAACCCTAACCCTAAGAGCCTGAGTCTAACCCTCACCCTAAGAGCCTGAGTCTAACCCTAACCCGAAGAGCCTGAGTCTAACCCTAACCCGAAGAGCCTGAGTCTAACCCTAACCCTAAGAGCCTGAGTCTAACCCAAACCCTAAGAGCCTGAGTCTAAACCTAACCCTAAGAGCCTGAGTCTAACCCTAACCCTAAGAGCCTGAGTCTAACCCTCACCCGAAGAGCCTGAGTCTAACCCTAACCCGAAGAGCCTGAGTCTAACCCTCACCCTAAGAGCCTGAGTCTAACCCTAACCCTAAGAGCCTGAGTCTAACCCTCACCCTAAGAGCCTGAGTCTAACCCTAACCCTAAGAGCCTGAGTCTAAGCCTAACCCTAAGAGCCTGAGTCTAACCCTCACCCTAAGAGCCTGAGTCCAACCCTAACCCTAAGAGCCTGAGTCTAACCCTAACCCTAAGAGCCTGAGTCTAACCCTAACCCTAAGAGCCTGAGTCTAACCCTAACCCTTTTGGTGGAGCGCTGCTGCTATCTAGCGAAATATACTAGGGTACTGCAGCCGGCCCCGTTGGTGGAGCGCTGCTGCCATCTAGCGAAATATATTTGGGTACTGCAGCCGCCCTTTTGGTGGAGCGCTGCTGCCATCTAGCGAAATGTAATTGGGTAGTGCAACCGGCGCTGTTGGTGGAGCGCTGCTGCCATCTAGCGAAATATATTTGGGTACTGCAGCCGGCCCGGTTGGTGGAGCGCTGTTGCCGTCTCGCGAAATATATTTGGGTACTGCAGCCGGCCCTGTTGGTGGAGCTCTGCTGCCATCTAGCGAAATGTAATTGGGTCCTGCAGCCGGCCGTTTGGTGGAGCGCTGCTGCCATCTAGCGAAATATATTTGGGTACTGCAGCCGCCCTTTTGGTGGAGCGCTGCTGCCATCTAGCGAAATATATTTGGGTACTGCAGCCGGCCCTGTTGGTGGAGTGCTGCTGCCATCTAGCGAAATGTAATTGGGTACTGTAGCCGCCCGTTTGGTGGAGCGCTGCTGCCATCTAGCGAAATATATTTGGGTACTGCAGCCGGCTCTGTTGGTGGAGCGCTGCTGCCATCTAGCGAAATATACTTGGGTACTGCAGCCGGCCCCGTTGGTGGAGCACTGCTGCCATCTAGCGAAATATACTTGGGTACTGCAGCCGCCCTTTTGGTGGAGCGCTGCTGCCATCTAGCGAAATATATTTGGGTACTGCAGCCGGCCCTGTTGGTGGAGCGCTGCTGCCATCTAGCGAAATGTAATTGGGTACTGCAGCCGCCCTTTTTGTGGAGCGCTGCTGCCATCTAGCGAAATATACTTGGGTACTGCAGCCGCCCGGTTGGTGGAGCGCTGCTGCCATCTAGCGAAATATACTTGGGTACTGCAGCCGGCGCTGTTGGTGGAGCGCTGCTGCCATCTAGCGAAATATATTTGGGTACTGCAGCCGCCCTTTTGGTGGAGCGCTGCTGCCATCTAGCGAAATGTAATTGGGTACTGCAGCCGACCGGTTGGTGGAGCGCTGCTGCCATCTAGCGAAATATAATTGGGTACTGCAGCCGGCTCTGTTGGTGGAGCGCTGCTGGCATCTAGCGAAATATATTTGGGTACTGCAGCCGCCCTTTTGGTGGAGCGCTGCTGCCATCTAGCGAAATGTAATTGGGTACTGCAGCCGCCCTTTTGGTGGAGCGCTGCTGCCATCTAGCGAAATATATTTGGGTACTGCAGCCGGCGCTGTTGGTGGAGCGCTGCTGCCATCTAACGAAATATACTTGGGTACTGCAGCCGGCGCTGTTGGTGGAGCGCTGCTGCCATCTAGCGAAACCTAAGAGCCTGAGTCTAACCCTAACCCTAAGAGCCTGAGTCTAACCCTAACCCTAAGAGCCTGAGTCTAACCCTCACCCTAAGAGCCTGAGTCTAACCCTAACCCTAAGAGCCTGAGTCTAACCCTCACCCTAAGAGCCTGAGTCTAACCCTAACCCTAAGAGCCTGAGTCTAACCCTCACCCTAAGAGCCTGAGTCTAACCCTCACCCTAAGAGCCTGAGTCTAACCCTAACCCTAAGAGCCTGAGTCTAACCCTAACCCGAAGAGCCTGAGTCTAACCCTAACCCTAAGAGCCTGAGTCTAACCCTAACCCTAAGAGCCTGTGTCTAACCCTAACCCTAAGAGCCTGAGTCTAACCCTAACCCTAAGAGCCTGAGTCTAACCCTCACCCTAAGAGCCTGAGTCTAACCCTAACCCTAAGAGCCTGAGTCTAACCCTAAGCCTAAGAGCCTGAGTCTAACCCTCACCCTAAGAGCCTGAGTCTAACCCTAACCCTAAGAGCCTGAGTCTAACCCTAACCCTAAGAGCCTGAGTCTAACCCTAACGCTACGAGTCTAACCCTAACCCTAACCCTAACCCTAACAGTCTAACCCTAACCCTAACCCTAACCCTAACCCTAACCCTAACCCTAAGAGCCTAACCCTAACCCTAACCCTAAGAGTCTAACCCTAACCCTAACCCTAACCCTAAGAGTCTAACCCTAACCCTGAGTCTAACCCTAACCCTAACCCTAACCTTAAGAGTCTAACCCTAACCCTAAGAGTCTAACCCTAACCCTAACTCTAACCCTAACAGTCTAACCCTAAACATAAGAGTTTAACCCTAAGAGTTTAACCCTAACCCTAACCCTAAACCTAACAGTCGAACCCTAACCCTAACCCTAACCCTAAGAGTCTAACCCTAACCCTGAGTCTAACCCTAACCCTAACCCTAACCCTAAGAGTCTAACCCTAACCCTAAGAGTCTAACCCTAACCCTAACCCTAACAGTCTAACCCTAACCCTAAGAGTCTAACCCTAAGAATCTAACCCTAACCCTAACTCTAACCCTAACAGTCTAACCCTAAACAAAAGAGTTTAACCCTAAGAGTCTAACCCTAACCCTAACCCTAACCCTAACAGTCTAACCCTAACCCTAACCCTAAGAGTCTAACCCTAACCCTAACCCTAAGAGTCTAACCCTAACACTAAGAGTCTAACCTTAACCCTGACCCTAACCCTAAGAGTCTAACCCTAACCCTAACCCTAACCCTAAGAGTCTAACCCTAACACTACCCTAACCCTAAGAGTCTAACCCTAACCCTAAGAGTCTAACCCTAACCCTAACCCTAACCCTAAGAGTCTAACCCTAACCCTGAGTCTAACCCTAACCCTAACCCTAACCCTAACCCTAACCCTAACCCTAACCCTAACCCTAACCCTAAGAGTCTAACCCTAACCCTAAGAGTCTAACCCTAACCCTAACCCTAACCCTAACAGTCTAACCCTAAACATAAGAGTTTAACCCTAAGAGTCTAACCTTAACCCTAACCCTAAGAGTCTAACCCTAACCCTAACCCTAACCCTAACCCTAAGAGTCTAACCCTAACACTAAGAGTCTAACCTTAACCCTAACCCTAACCCTAAGAGTCTAACCCTAACCCTAACCCTAACCCTACCCTGACCCTAACCCTAAGAGTCTAACCCTAACCCTAACCCTAACCCTAACCCTAAGAGTCTAACCCTAACCCTACCCTAACCCTAAGAGTCTAACCCTAACCCTAAGAGTCTAACCCTAACCCTAACCCTAACCCTAAGAGTCTAACCCTAACCCTAAGAGTCTAACCCTAACCCTAACCCTAACCCTAACCCTAACCCTAAGAGTCTAACCCTAACCCTAAGAGTCTAACCCTAAGAGTCTAACCCTAACCCTAACCCTAACAGTCTAAACTTAACCCTAACCCTAACCCCGGCTGAAGTACCCAAGTATATTTCGCTAGATGGCAGCAGCGCTCCACCAACAGAGCCGGCTGCAGTACCCAAATATATTTCGCTAGATGGCAGCAGCGCTCCACCAAAAGGGCGGCTGCAGTACCCAAATATATTTCGCTAGATGGCAGCAGCGCTCCACCAACAGGGCGGCTGCAGTACCCAAGTATATTTCGCTAGATGGCAGCAGCGCTCCACCAACCGGCCGGCTGAAGTACCCAATTATATTTCGCTAGATGGCAGCAGCGCTCCACCAACAGAGCCGGCTGCAGTACCCAAATATATTTCGCTAGATGGCAGCAGCGCTCCACCAAAAGGGGCCGCCTGCAGTACCCAAATATATTTCGCTAGATGGCAGCAGCGCTCCACCAACCGGTCGGCTGCAGTACCCAATTACATTTCGCTAGATGGCAGCAGCGCTCCACCAAAAGGTCGTCTGCAGTACCCAAATATATGTCGCTAGATGGCAGCAGCGCTCCACCAACAGGGCGTCTGCAGTACCCAATTACATTTCGCTAGATGGCAGCAGCGCTCCACCAAGAGCGCCGGCTGCAGTACCCAAACATATTTCGCTAGATGGCAGCAGCGCTCCACCAACAGGGCCGGCTGCAGTACCCAAATATATTTCGCTAGATGGCAGCAGCGCTCCACCAACCGGGCGGCTGCAGTACCCAATTACATTTCGCTAGATGGCAGCAGCGCTCCACCAACAGCGCCGGCTGCAGTACCCAAGTATATTTCGCTAGATGGCAGCAGCGCTCCACCAACAGCGCCGGCTGCAGTACCCAAGTATATTTCGCTAGATGGCAGCAGCGCTCCACCAAACGGCCGGCTGCAGTACCCAATTACATTTCGCTAGATGGCAGCAGCGCTCCACCAAAAGGGCGGCTGCAGTACCCAAATATATTTCGCTAGATGGCAGCAGCGCTCCACCAAAAGGGCGGCTGCAGTACCCAAATGTATTTCGCTAGACGGCAGCAGCGCTCCACCAACAGGGCCTGCTGCAGTACCCAAATATATTTCGCTACATGGCAGCAGCGCTCCACCAACAGCGCCGGCTGCAGTACCCAAGTATATTTCGCTAGATGGCAGCAGCGCTCCACCAACAGCGGCGGCTGCAGTACCCAAATATATAGTACTGAGTCTAACCCTAACCCTAAGAGCCTGAGTCTAACCCTAACTCTAAGAGCCTGAGTCTAACCCTAACCCTAAGAGCCTGAGTCTAACCCTCACCCTAAGAGCCTGAGTCTAACCCTAACCCGAAGAGCCTGAGTCTAACCCTAACCCGAAGAGCCTGAGTCTAACCCTCACCCTAAGAGCCTGAGTCTAACCCTCACCCTAAGAGCCTTAGTCTGACCCTAACCCTAAGAGCCTGAGTCTAACCCTAACCCGAAGAGCCTGAGTCTAACCCTCACCCTAAGAGCCTGAGTCAAACCCTAACCCTAAGAGCCTGAGTCTAACCCTCACCCTAAGAGCCTGAGTCTAACCCTAACCCGAAGAGCCTGAGTCTAACCCTCACCCTAAGAGCCTGAGTCTAACCCTCACCCTAAGAGCCTGAGTCTAACCCTAACCCTAAGAGCCTGAGTCTAACCCTCACCCTAAGAGCCTGAGTCTAACCCTAACCCGAAGAGCCT
This sequence comes from Falco punctatus, assembly GCF_963210335.1. Taxonomy (NCBI): domain Eukaryota; kingdom Metazoa; phylum Chordata; class Aves; order Falconiformes; family Falconidae; genus Falco; species Falco punctatus. The sequence goes on along the minus strand of NW_027660307.1, from coordinate 455,972 downwards.
GAGTCTAACCCTAACCCGAAGAGCCTGAGTCTAACCCTAACCCTAAGAGCCTGAGTCTAACCCTCACCCTAAGAGCCTGAGTCTAAACCTAACCCTAAGAGCCTGAGTCTAACCCTAACCCTAAGAGCCTGAGTCTAACCCTCACCCGAAGAGCCTGAGTCTAACCCTAACCCTAAGAGCCTGAGTCTAACCCTAACCCGAAGAGCCTGAGTCTAACCCTAACCCGAAGAGCCTGAGTCTAACCCTCACCCTAAGAGCCTGAGTCTAACCCTAACTCTAAGAGCCTGAGTCTAACCCTAACCCTAAGAGCCTGAGTCTAACCCTCACCCTAAGAGCCTGAGTCTAACCCTCACCCTAAGAGCCTGAATCTAACCCTAACCCGAAGAGCCTGAGTCTAACCCTAACCCTAAGAGCCTGAGTCTAACCCTCACCCTAAGAGCCTGAGTCTAACCCTAACCCTAAGAGCCTGAGTCTAACCCTCACCCTAAGAGCCTGAGTCTAACCCTAACCCTAAGAGCCTGAGTCTAACCCTCACCCTAAGAGCCTGAGTCTAACCCTAACCCTAAGAGCCTGAGTCTAACCCTCACCCTAAGAGCCTGAGTCTAACCCTAACCCTAAGAGCCTGAGTCTAACCCTAACCCGAAGAGCCTGAGTCTAACCCTCACCCTAAGAGCCTGAGTCTAACCCTAACCCTAAGAGCCTGAGTCTAACCCTAACCCTAAGGGCCTGAGTCTAACCCTAACCCTAAGAGCCTGAGTCTAACCCTCACCCTAAGAGCCTGAGTCTAACCCAAACCCTAAGAGCCTGAGTCTAACCCTAACCCTAAGAGCCTGAGTCTAACCCTAACCCTAAGAGCCTGAGTCTAACCCTAACCCTTTTGGTGGAGCGCTGCTGCCATCTAGCGAAATGTAATTGGGTACTGCAGCCGCCCGGTTGGTGCAGCGCTGCTGCCATCTAGCGAAATATATTTGGGTAGTGCAGCCGGCCCTGTTGGTGGAGTGCTGCTGCCATCTAGCGAAATGTAATTGGGTACTGCAGCCGCCCGGTTGGTGGAGCGCTGCTGCCATCTAGCGAAATATATTTGGGTAGTGCAGCCGGCCCTGTTGGTGGAGCGCTGCTGCCATCTAGCGAAATATATTTGGGTACTGCAGCCGGCCCTGTTGGTGGAGCGATGCTGCCGTCTCGCGAAATATATTTGGGTACTGCAGCCGGCGCTTTTGGTGGAGCGCTGCTGCCATCTAGCGAAATGTAATTGGGTACTGCAGCCGCCCGGTTGGTGGAGCGCTGCTGCCATCTAGCGAAATATATTTGGGTACTGCAGCCGCCCTTTTGGTGGAGCGCTGCTGCCATCTAGCGAAATATATTTGGGTACTGCAGCCGGCCCTGTTGGTGGAGCGCTGCTGCCATCTAGCGAAATATACTTGGGTACTGCAGCCGGCCCCGTTGGTGGAGCACTGCTGCCATCTAGCGAAATATACTTGGGTACTGCAGCCGCCCGTTTGGTGGAGCGCTGCTGCCATCTAGCGAAATATATTTGGGTACTGCAGCCGGCGCTGTTGGTGGAGCGCTGCTGCCATCTAGCGAAATGTAATTGGGTACTGCAGCCGCCCTTTTGGTGGAGCGCTGCTGCCATCTAGCGAAATATACTTGGGTACTGCAGCCGCCCGGTTGGTGGAGCGCTGCTGCCATCTAGCGAAATGTAATTGGGTACTGCAGCCGCCCTTTTGGTGGAGCGCTGCTGCCATCATGCGAAATATATTTGGGTACTGCAGCCGGCCCTGTTGGTGGAGTGCTGCTGCCATCTTAGCGAAATGTAATTGGGTACTGTAGCCGCCCGTTTGGTGGAGCGCTGCTGCCATCTAGCGAAATATATTTGGGTACTGCAGCCGGCCCTGTTTGTGGAGCGCTGCTGCCATCTAGCGAAATATACTTGGGTACTGCAGCCGGCCCCGTTGGTGGAGCACTGCTGCCATCTAGCGAAATATACTTGGGTACTGCAGCCGCCCGTTTGGTGGAGCGCTGCTGCCATCTAGCGAAATATATTTGGGTACTGCAGCCGGCCCTGTTGGTGGAGCGCTGCTGCCATCAAGCGAAATGTAATTGGGTACTGCAGCCGCCCTTTTGGTGGAGCTCTGCTGCCATCTAGCGAAATATACTTGGGTACTGCAGCCGCCCGGTTGGTGGAGCGCTGCTGCCATCTAGCGAAATATACTTGGGTACTGCAGCCGGCGCTGTTGGTGGAGCGCTGCTGCCATCTAGCGAAATATATTTGGGTACTGCAGCCGCCCGGTTGGTGGAGCGCTGCTGCCATCTAGCGAAATGTAATTGAGTACTGCAGCCGACTGGTTGGTTGAGCGCTGCTGCCATCTAGCGAAATATATTTGGGTACTGCAGCCGGCTCTGTTGGTGGAGCGCTGCTGGCATCTAGCGAAATATATTTGGGTACTGCAGCCGGCCCTGTTGGTGGAGCGCTGCTGCCATCTAGCGAAATGTAATTGGGTACTGCAGCCGCCCTTTTGGTGGAGCGCTGCTGCCATCATGCGAAATATATTTGGGTACTGCAGCCGCCCGGTTGGTGGAGCGCTGCTGCCATCTAGCGAAATATACTTGGGTACTGCAGCCGGCGCTGTTGGTGGAGCGCTGCTGCCATCTAGCGAAATATATTTGGGTACTGCAGCCGGCTCTGTTGGTGGAGCGCTGCTGCCATCTAGCGAAATGTAATTGGGTACTGCAGGCGGCTCTTTTTGTGGAGCGCTGCTGCCATCTAGCGAAATATAATTGGGTACTGCAGCCGGCTCTGTTGGTGGAGCGCTGCTGGCATCTAGCGAAATATATTTGGGTACTGCAGCCGCCCTTTTGGTGGAGCGCTGCTGCCATCTATCGAAATGTAATTGGGTACTGCAGCCGCCCTTTTGGTGGAGCGCTGCTGCCGTCTAGCGAAATATACTTGGGTACTGCAGCCGCCCCGTTAGTGGAGCGCTGCTGCCATCTAGCGAAATGTAATTGGGTACTGCAGCCGCCCGGTTGGTGGAGCGCTGCTGCCATCTAGCGAAATATACTTGGGTACTGCAGCCGGCGCTGTTGGTGGAGCGCTGCTGCCATCTAGCGAAATATACTTGGGTACTGCAGCCGGCGCTGTTGGTGGAGCGCTGCTGCCATCTAGCGAAATATACTTGGGTACTGCAGCCGCCCTGTTGGTGGAGCGCTGCTGCCATCTAGCGAAACCTAAGAGCCTGAGTCTAACCCTAACCCTAAGAGCCTGAGTCTAACCCTCACCCTAAGAGCCTGAGTCTAACCCTAACCCTAAGAGCCTGAGTCTAACCCTAACCCGAAGAGCCTGAGTCTAACCCTAACCCGAAGAGCCTGAGTCTAACCCTAACCCTAAGAGCCTGAGTCTAACCCTAACCCTAAAAGCCTGAGTCTAACCCTAACCCTAAGAGCCTGAGTCTAACCCTCACCCTAAGAGCCTGAGTCTAACCCTAACCCGAAGAGCCTGAGTCTAACCCTCACCCGAAGAGCCTGAGTCTAACCCTAACCCTAAGAGCCTGAGTCTAACCCTAACCCTAAGAGCCTGAGTCTAACCCTAACCCTAAGAGCCTGAGTCTAACCCTAACCCGAAGAGCCTGAGTCTAACCCTAACCCTAAGAGCCTGAGTCTAACCCTCACCCTAAGAGCCTGAGTCTAACCCTAACCCTAAGAGCCTGAGTCTAACCCTAACCCGAAGAGCCTGAGTCTAACCCTAACCCGAAGAGCCTGAGTCTAACCCTAACCCTAAGAGCCTGAGTCTAACCCTCACCCTAAGAGCCTGAGTCTAACCCTAACCCGAAGAGCCTGAGTCTAAACCTAACCCTAAGAGCCTGAGTCTAACCCTCACCCTAAGAGCCTGAGTCTAACCCTAACCCTAAGAGCCTGAGTCTAACCCTCACCCGAAGAGCCTGAGTCTAACCCTAAGAGCCTGAGTGTAACCCTAACCCTAAGAGCCTGAGTGTAACCCTAACCCTAAGAGCCTGAGTCTAACCCTAACCCTAAGAGCCTGAGTCTAACCCTCACCCTAAGAGCCTGAGTCTAACCCTAACCCTAAGAGCCTGAGTCTAACCCTAACCCTAAGAGCCTGAGTCTAACCCTCACCCTAAGAGCCTGAGTCTAACCCTAACCCTAAGAGCCTGAGTCTAACCCTAACCCTAAGAGCCTGAGTTTAACCCTAACCCTAAGAGCCTGAGTCTAACCCTAACCCGAAGAGCCTGAGTCTAACCCTAACCCTAAGAGCCTGAGTCTAACCCTAACCCTAAGAGGCTGAGTCTAACCCTAACCCGAAGAGCCTGAGTCTAACCCTAACCCTAAGAGCCTGAGTCTAACCCTCACCCTAAGAGCCTGAGTCTAACCCTCACCCTAAGAGCCTGAGTCTAACCCTCACCCGAAGAGCCTGAGTCTAACCCTAAGAGCCTGAGTGTAACCCTAACCCTAAGAGCCTGAGTCTAACCCTCACCCTAAGAGCCTGAGTCTAACCCTCACCCTAAGAGCCTGAGTCTAACCCTCACCCTAAGAGCCTGAGTCTAACCCTAACCCTAAGAGCCTGAGTCTAACCCTAACCCTAAGAGCCTGAGTCTAACCCTCACCCTAAGAGCCTGAGTCTAACCCTAACCCTAAGAGCCTGAGTCTAACCCTAACCCTAAGAGCCTGAGTTTAACCCTAACCCTAAGAGCCTGAGTCTAACCCTAACCCGAAGAGCCTGAGTCTAACCCTAACCCTAAGAGCCTGAGTCTAACCCTAACCCTAAGAGCCTGAGTCTAACCCTCACCCTAAGAGCCTGAGTCTAACCCTAACCCTAAGAGCCTGAGTCTAACCCTAACCCTAAGAGCCTGAGTCTAACCCTAACCCTAAGAGCCTGAGTGTAACCCTAACCCTAAGAGCCTGAGTCTAACCCTCACCCTAAGAGCCTGAGTCTAACCCTAACCCTAAGAGCCTGAGTCTAACCCTAACCCGAAGAGCCTGAGTCTAACCCTAACCCTAAGAGCCTGAGTCTAACCCTAACCCTAAGAGCCTGAGTCTAACCCTAACCCTAAGAGCCTGAGTCTAACCCTCACCCTAAGAGCCTGAGTCTAACCCTAACCCTAAGGGCCTGAGTCTAACCCTAACCCTAAGAGCCTGAGTCTAACCCTAACACTAAGAGCCTGAGTCTAACCCTCACCCTAAGAGCCTGAGTCTAACCCTAACCCGAAGAGCCTGAGTCTAACCCTAACCCTAAGAGCCTGAGTCTAACCCTAACCCTAAGAGCCTGAGTCTAACCCTCACCCGAAGAGCCTGAGTCTAACCCTAACCCTAAGAGCCTGAGTCTAACCCTAACCCTAAGAGGCTGAGTCTAACCCTAACCCGAAGAGCCTGAGTCTAACCCTAACCCTAAGAGCCTGAGTCTAACCCTAACCCGAAGAGCCTGAGTCTAACCCTAACCCTAAGAGCCTGAGTCTAACCCTAACCCTAAGAGCCTGAGTCTAACCCTCACCCTAAGAGCCTGAGTCTAACCCTCACCCTAAGAGCCTGAGTCTAACCCTCACCCGAAGAGCCTGAGTCTAACCCTAAGAGCCTGAGTGTAACCCTAACCCTAAGAGCCTGAGTCTAACCCTAACCCTAAGAGCCTGAGTCTAACCCTAACCCTAAGAGCCTGAGTCTAACCCTCACCCTAAGAGCCTGAGTCTAACCCTAACCCTAAGAGCCTGAGTCTAACCCTAACCCTAAGAGCCTGAGTTTAACCCTAACCCTAAGAGCCTGAGTCTAACCCTAACCCGAAGAGCCTGAGTCTAACCCTAACCCTAAGAGCCTGAGTCTAACCCTCACCCGAAGAGCCTGAGTCTAACCCTAACCCGAAGAGCCTGAGTCTAACCCTAACCCTAAGAGCCTGAGTCTAACCCTCACCCTAAGAGCCTGAGTCTAACCCTCACCCTAAGAGCCTGAGTCTAACCCTCACCCGAAGAGCC